>NC_055704.1:26567500-26630000 GCF_017639745.1 Melanotaenia boesemani
ATCCAAACCAGGCTTCTGACTGGTGGAGAAATCACATTACCACTGTTCAGCTTCTCTTCATCGACTCCCAGTAAAATTCAGATTCTGATTTTGCTTTGATGGATAAGATCTGTGTCATCCTACAAAAGACGGCTGTCATCCATCACTCCACCAGGATTCTTTCTCTCACAATGCAGGCGCATTTCCAGGACTTGAATGCAACACATGGTGGTTTGCAGGTTGTCTCCTGTGAAGCACCGTCTTTGCTTCCATGAAAATAGTTTTCAGTCTTATGTGCATTACCTGTCTATTTGTTTTTTGTCCTTTATTAGCTATTTGTGCTAATAATTTTACTTCTGTTGTTCTAACAATATCTTAAATGGCTTCAGTGGATGTTCATGCTGTTTATTTCATCTCTGCAGTGCTGTACAGATAAAGTAAGTGAATAGAGTATAGGTACGAAGAAAACACCAAGTTCCAAAAATATAATGAAAATAAGATTTTTTTAAGCAATAATGTCTAACACAGTAAACATCTTCATAAATAACCCTAAACAATCTGCTTCCAGTTCCCATGGGGGATATCTAAGGACTATTAATATATATATAGTCCTTAGATATCCCCCCAAATGTGGCATTTTTCTCAAACGTCCAGGGAGAGCTTCGTCCTCGCTTCGGCTTCAGTCGGAAGTGCTCGTGTGTTTTCGGATTCGCCCGGCTCGCAGGGGGAAGAGCGAGCGCAGCTGCTCCGCCGTCGCTCCAGACCAGCGCCATTCATCTGAGCGGAGCTCCGGGACACCTGGTCGGACCGAGAGGTGCAGCTTAGCGGCTAAAACAGCTCCTCACAGGTGAGTCTCACCTGAGTTCACGGCTTCTTCTGGTCAGACTTTAGAAGTTTCTTAGTTTTCTTCGTAGAGTTGAGAAAGAGACAGATTAAAACTAGCAGCAAACTTGAACTTAAAAAGAAAGTTTAGTGTTTACACGAGACAAGAAGAAGAAAAAACGCCCTTTGCTTGAACCGCGAGGCTGAAAAGTTTGATTTGTGATTAATCAGCCTTTCTGCTGCCTGTCAACAGCTCCCGGTTAATCACCTGAGGAATGCGGGGCCATTAGGACGACTGTCGAGTCCTGAAAGTTTTGTTTTAACTTCAACTTCAAGTTAACTTTCACCAACTTGGCGCACGAGGACAGGCTCATGGCTGCAGGCGGATTTAAGTCAAACGCCACCAAAGACTTTCTGGAGGAATGGAAGGCCAAGCGGGAGAAAATGAGAGCCAAGATGTTGGGGGACATTGCTGCGGCGACTGGTACGCCCCTGAGTTCCAGCGCCCCGGGGAACTGCCACCCCTCCTCCTACTCGGTGGCTCGGTCCTCCTCCGGTAGCGCTCTAAAGAGACCCGAGGAGGAGGCGCACCACCCCGCAGCAGCCGCCGCCACCCCGGTGAGCAACCTGAAGAAGGCCCCGCCTCAGTCAGAGAAGACTCCGAGCTCGTCCCCGGACTCCAGTCCGATGGCTGGCAATGACAGCGACAAGGAGAGTCCGTCACCCGGCAAAGGGAAGGAGAAGAAGAGCGCCGGTCCCAGTGCCAGGAAGGGGAAGGGGCAGATAGAGAAGAGAAAGCTCAGGGAGAAGAGGAGGTCAACAGGTGTGGTCAACATACCGTCCAATGAGGTGAGTGTTGGAGGTGTTTTATCCAGAGAAACAGCTCCGGGTTTCAGGGCAAGCTTTTTTTTTTTCAGTTTTTCAGGGTTTAAAATGATAAATGATCCGTTCTGCTGCAAAGGAGGTGAAACTTTAAAGTCTTGTTAACTAGGACATGTTGAGTGAAGCGTTTCCATTTAAATGAAGTTAATAATGATTAAAAGACAGAACTGTGGTGGAAGGAGTCTCTGCCTCCCGAACCCGTCCCCTCTGTGACCCCAGGACCATGTTTAACTAAACTCCGTCCATGTCAGGTCCAGCTCAAGGAAATGTTCCTTTTTTCTGGTTTTACTGCCTCATCCTGAAGCTTCGTCTCTGTAGCACAACATGACAGAACTATACAGTTTTTATTTGTTTGACCATTTTAGTCAAATCACACTTTTTTCCACCAGAAGGAGAAAAAATGTAAATTATAAAACTTCAGCTTTTTAATCACAGCGAAACATTTTCATCTGTTTCTAAATATTTTAACAAAACCGTCAAATCAAGACCGATAAAGCTAGAAACGATGACGTCACTGGAAATAATTTAATTATTATCCATCATTCACACACACACACACACACATTCACACACATATTCATTCACCCATTCACACACACATTCACACATTCACACACACATTCACACACACATT
Organism: Melanotaenia boesemani; assembly: GCF_017639745.1. Taxonomy (NCBI): domain Eukaryota; kingdom Metazoa; phylum Chordata; class Actinopteri; order Atheriniformes; family Melanotaeniidae; genus Melanotaenia; species Melanotaenia boesemani. The sequence goes on from NC_055704.1 coordinate 26,569,818, forward strand.
CATTCACCCATTCACACACACTTTCACACATTCACACACACACACATTCACACACACATTCATTCACCCATTCACACACACTTTCACACATTCACACACACATTCATTCACCCATTCACACACACATTCACACATTCACACACACTTTCACACACACATTCATTCACCCATTCACACACACATTCACACACACTTTCACACATTCACACACACATTCACACACACATTCATTCACCCATTCACACACACTTTCACACATTCACACACACACACATTCACACACACATTCATTCACCCATTCACACACACTTTCACACATTCACACACACACACATTCACACACACATTCATTCACCCATTCACACACACTTTCACACATTCACACACACACACATTCACACACACACACATTCACACACACACTCATTCACCCATTCACACACACATTCATTTACCCATTCACACACCCATTCACACACACATTTACACACTGATTCATCACCGCGCTGAAAAACTAGAATGTTTAAAGTAAATTTTTAAATCGGAATTCTACGTTTTTATTGAGTTTTGTTTTATTTAGTTTTTTTATGTTTTTATTTGGTTTTGTTTATGTTTTTGGTTTTGTTTACATTTTTATTTGTTTTTTATGTTTTTATTTGGTTTTGTTTTTATTTGTTTTTTATGTTTTTATTTGGTTTTGTTTACATTTTTATTTGTTTTTTATGTTTTTATTTGGTTTTGTTTTTATTTGTTTTTTATGTTTTTATTTGGTTTTGTTTATGTTTTTATTTGTTTTTTATGTTTTTATTTGTTTTTTATGTTTTTATTTGGTTTTGTTTTTATTTGTTTTTTATGTTTTTATTTGGTTTTGTTTACATTTTTATTTGTTTTTTATGTTTTTATTTGGTTTTGTTTATGTTTTTATTTGTTTTTTATGTTTTTATTTGTTTTTTATGTTTTTATTTGGTTTTGTTTACATTTTTATTTGTTTTTTATGTTTTTATTTGGTTTTGTTTATGTTTTTATTTGTTTTTTATGTTTTTATTTGGTTTTGTTTATGTTTTTATTTGTTTTTTATGTTTTTATTTGTTTTTTATGTTTTTATTTGGTTTTGTTTACATTTTTATTTGTTGTTTTTATTTGGTTTTGTTTATGTTTTTATTTGTTTTTTATGTTTTTATTTGGTTTTGTTTATGTTTTTATTTGTTTTTTATGTTTTTATTTGTTTTTTATGTTTTTATTTGGTTTTGTTTATGTTTTTATTTGTTTTTTATGGTTTTATTTGTTTTTTATGTTTTTATTTGGTTTTGTTTATGTTTTTTTAAATGTTTTGCATGGTAATTGTTTTTAATTGAAATCATGTCAAACTGCTTCCTCGTTCCTGTGGTTCAGCCACATGCAGGAACTCTGACACGAAGCCAACCCGGCGAAGAACGCTGCTGTCATCATGTAGTCACACACACACACACACACACACACACACACACACACTGAGACGTGCTCAGATCATCCTGGTACGTGCTGGTTTTACTGGGGTGATGGGGGGTTGCCTGTAGATGCGGTCCAGAGCCAGGACCTGGTGCCTGGAGGCAGCACAGCTCGGAGTTTGACCAGCTTGGCGGTCGGTGCTCCACATCCTGTTATTAGGTGCTCCGCAGTGTCGAGCAGGGCCGTTTGGAAACTGGTCCCAAGCCAGGCTTAATGCTGGGTTTCAGCTCTCCGGGCTGTCTGATAGATTAGGTAGAGGCTCGGCAGCTGGCGAGGTGGTGGACTATAATTATTGGAGGTCATCTGATGAGACAGAACTGGAAGTCTGATCCTGACTGGAGTCTCTGGGATTTTAACTTCGTTAGTCTCTTTTTTTTTTCCTCTTCTGATTATGATCATATGTTTGAGCGGTGCCTTGATTATTAATGTTGTTTGTAACCGAATTATTCTCTGGCACACGTGCTTTGTCTCTTCTTATTAACCCTTAAAACGCCACAGGCGTTGCTGCCGCTTACGCTTCCTCAGCTACGGTAGCTCCTCTATGATCCATGATAGCAACATTATTTATCACACTTCCATCATAACAACATCACCATCACTACATGTTGCTAAGAGACCTGGAAATGATGAGAAGACACTTCCTGTTAAACTTTCCATCAATCAGATATTTGATCAGTAATGTCCAATCAGGAGCCCAAATTAGAAACAGTCTGTACCATAAATCGCTGCCATGTTTCTGATCATAGTCTAGAAAAGCTGATATACCAGATAAACACCTTCCAGGTGGAGAAGTTACTTTTCAGCTCTGTGGTCCTGGGAAGGTGGAGTGGCCCGTCGCTGCACGCTGCTCATCCACGGCGATGGGCTGGTCGTCCAGAGCGATGAGTTCAGTCACCCTGTCTGTGATCTTTTTCTCTTATCACTGGCCTACAGGGACTTCTCTTTAAAGCTTCCTTGGGTTGGGAAAACATGTCAGTCATTGTCGATAAATTTACTGATACAAGACTTTGTGGCGTATGTAGAAAAAAAGTGGCATATTTTCTTGTTGAACTGTTTTGTACGTCGTCCGTTGTCTCCCGTCCTGGGAGCTGAAACCAGAAAGTTATGGTTACTTCAGTAATCCAAGTTTTAGCTGCTTTTGCTGACTGATGAACAAGCGTAACAAGAAGCTGTGAAGTGTGAAGTTGTGTGTTTAGTCTTCGTCCTGTTCCTGGCACATCTGATCTGTAACCAGCGACATGTTGACTCTGTTTTAAACTAATATTTAGCTGGACACTAACACTGAAAAGCAGCCCAAGTTTTCCAAAACCACTTGAAATTCAGACATAAACATGAAAAAGCCCAGCATGGTGGCTCTGCAGATTCATTCTGCTTTTGTTAAATGTTCTCTTCCTGTTGCATGTTGGGAGAAGCGAACTATGCAAATGAAGAGTCCCTCACACAAGCCCCCTTTGTGATGTGAATATGAGTGCACAGGTGTGAATGGAGATTCCTGGGATTATCTTCCCACTTGTTCTGTGCTGCATAATAGCTGCTGAGCAGAATTTCAGAGCATCCAGGGAACCCAATCTTCTTCCTGTTGTGGTCATAATGGCTGGATAAGAGCGCCTGCTTTTGCTGGAAACCACGGAGGTGTCTCCTTTCTCTCACCCTGCTCACCAGCTCAGAGTGGAGGGCACTGCTACCCATGCTGATCCGTGACTTCTTACGACATGCTAACTTCTCTCGCTTGATAACGTTGGTTATGAGGTTTCTCGTGCAGCTGCTGCTGAACCACGTTGCCCAAACGTATGTGGTTGCTGCACCACAGAGGCAGGTGGTCCTGCAGGGGAGCACCTCACAGGCATTTATCTGCAGCTTCACCGATAAGGTCGATGTGTTTAACGTGCAACGCTGGTGACAGGAGGATGAGGAGGACAAGACTGGTGCTTTTTACCCTGGCCTTTATGGAACCAGAGGGTGATAACGGCTATGCTGCACACTCCGACTCCACCCCAAACAGTTTTATACTACATCTTTCAGTGGAATAATTCCTTTGTTGGCATCCAGTAAATGTTCTATGTAGATATTAAATTAAAAAGAAGGGAGAGGCAGACGGCACCAAAAGGCTCCATAACTTCGGTCATCCATTAAAGCCAGCTAATTTCCCGTCTTTCACCTCTTCAGCTGCTGCCTTAACGCTGTGACCAGACAAAACTGACCAGCTGGGCTGTGTCTTCTTAGAAATACACTTCAAGTCCTTTTGTAGAAAAGCATTCATTCCTGTCAAACTTTATTTAAATTCCAAAGGTTGTTTGTTTTGAAGAATGTTCCAGGAACAATATGGATGAGTTGAAACGTTTCACTGAAGCTTATTTGACACCTGGAGTTGCCACGATTCTAGTTGTTCAAGTAGTTCATTTTTCTGTGACTATGACTGTATAAAGCTAATAACTAAAGTTAAAGCCTTAACGCTGCTGAACAGCGTCTGCTCCTGATCGGCCTGCAGGTCAGACTGACGTCTCCCCAAACACTGCATGCTTTCTGCAGCAGGCAGCACTCATACGTCACTGAATGCCTGTTTGCTAGATACAAATTCTCAGATGTTTAGAGATTTGGTTGCAAAGCTGAATTCAGTTCATAATGGAAGGTGTGGGTCCGTCTGAAAGAGGTTTGGTTTATTTCAGTGTCATGTACAGAATGTGTCCGGCCCGATGGGCTTACAAGACACTATACATTATAAATCTAAACTATTCCAAGATGGCTAAACGCACGAAAAAAAAGAAACATATTCCTGCTCTGCTTGCGTGGAGATATTCCTGCTCTGCTTGCGTGGAGATATTCCTGCTCTGCTTGCGTGGAGATATTCCTGCTCTGCTTGCGTGGAGATATTCCTGCTCTGCTTGCGTGGAGATATTCCTGCTCTGCTTGCGTGGAGATATTCCTGCTCTGCTTGCGTGGAGATATTCCTGCTCTGCTTGCGTGGAGATATTCCTGCTCTGCTTGCGTGGAGATATTCCTGCTCTGCTTGCGTGGAGATATTCCTGCTCTGCTTGCGTGGAGATATTCCTGCTCTGCTTGCGTGGAGATATTCCTGGTCTGCTTGTGTGGAGATATTCCTGCTCTGCTTGCGTGGAGATATTCCTGCTCTGCTTGCGTGGAGATATTCCTGCTCTGCTTGCGTGGAGATATTCCTGCTCTGCTTGTGTGGAGATATTCCTGCTCTGCTTGCGTGGAGATATTCCTGCTCTGCTTGTGTGGAGATATTCCTGCTCTGCTTGTGTGGAGATATTCCTGCTCTGCTTGCGTGGAGATATTCCTGCTCTGCTTGTGTGGAGATATTCCTGCTCTGCTTGTGTGGAGATAGTCCTGGTCTGCTTGCGTGGAGATATTCCTGCTCTGCTTGCGTGGAGATATTCCTGCTCTGCTTGCGTGGAGATATTCCTGGTCTGCTTCTGTGGAGATGAAATGTTCTCTTGCTTTAGTTTTATTGACTTCTCTGCTTTTTCAGGCCTCTTAGAATTGAAGTGGAAGTTTTTAGTCTACTTTGAAAGTAGGTGCTTATTTTAATGAGTCCAGAAGTCTCGGTTTTCTTCAGCGTTGTTTTCATCTCGACTGCGAGAAGATAAATTGACTGGGGGCGGAGCTTGTTTTGCTTTGTTTTTTACACCTTCTCCAAACAAGGTCACATGATCACAGCTTAGCTAAGCAAGAAGCTATTTAGACTGTTTTGTTTTCTTCCTTGAAACAGAGGAACAGCAGGAGTGGAGCTCTTTAATTAAAACCTGCTTGTTTGGGCTGATAACACTGAAACTGAAGTGTTAAAGGGCCAGTGTTTGTGATGTGGGGGAATTGTAAAGGAATGTGGATGGAAAAGGGAAGAGAGAGGGTGCTGCTCCTGAAACGAAGCCTTTACCTTCTTGACCTGCTTGCATACATTCACCTGGGGTGTTTCAGCGCCTCATAAAACACACAGCAGCCTGGTAATGGGCCGTATCACATGGACTATTACACTGTCCCTTACAGTAAAGCCTTCTTGTCGTGATGGTGACCCCTGACCAGGTAAGCACTCATTAACCTGTCGCATACCTTAAAATAGAGCCGAAGGGGATTTTATTTATCATGAAGCACGTTTTAATTAAAGAGCTCCACTCTAATATGCATATATATGTAATGTATATATGATTTATATTAATGTGTGTGTGGGTCTGAGAACGATTTTTATATTCAATACAAATTGGTGTTACATAAATATCTGTGGATGAATCTACACTGAATCGGATTTAATTGAAACCCAGCCCTACGTGGAAAACTGCAGAGATTGTGCAGGAAGTTGATTTATTTGTTTCTTCATGGCAGTTCAGAGTAAAACTGGCTGCTGGCTCCTGGTTGAAAGAAAACCTGCTTGGTTTGATGGAAACTCACTAAAGTCATGCAAGAAGCAGGATGTGGCTGAAAAAGAGATTTTTTGAGTTTAAAAGACCTCTTGGCCTTTCAGTTTGACATTTGCCGTTGAAGCGTTGCTGTTTGCACAAAGTTCAAAGTTTGTCTGATGCAGGTCGCTGCTCTTTAGCTGTGTGTGCTGAGGACTGTAGATGATTACTGAAGAACAAAATGCCCCCTGCATGGCTCGCACAGGAATGTGCAGATCTTGTGAATAAGTGAGACTCGGCGGTCATGCCTCCAGGCTGACAAAAGTGACAAAACTGTGGCTGAGGCTGTTTTTGTGAAGCCGGTCAGCTGTTTGTAAAGACAGTTTTTACACAGTTACTGTTTCTCTGGCTGAGCTTCAACTTCTGCTCATCAGGACACCAACAGCTGGTCCCATGAATTGTTGTTGGAGTAGTTTTATCCAGAAATAGTAACAGTAAAAAAAACCTGCTCTAAATGGATCTGAAAATGATCACATTCTGTTTAATCCAGTGTTTTCTCTGCAAACACGAAGCCATGTCAGAGTGACGAGCCTCGGCCTCGCCATGCCACCCATCCTCACCCACTCATTTTCACCCGTCCTCGTTTCCGTGGGAACATGACTGGAAGCAGCGTATGGAAAGCGTGGGACATTTTTGGAAGCGTGCAGCCATGAACGATAATTGGTGTCATGCTTCCTCTTTTAGGAAATAACCCTGGTCCTGTTGTGTAGTCGTCGGGATCGTTGCTGCTGGGTCTTCAGGTACTCGCCCTGCAGGCGGTCTTTAGAAACCAAACATACTGGATTAGAGGAGTGGGCTGACGGAGGGATTTTCTGCAACATGCAACCTATTTGTTGGACATTCCTGTGTTTGCTGGCAGCTGTGAGGAATTTGTGAGTCAGCCCTAATCAGGCCACACTGCATGATTCAGCATTTGGAGGCTTCTTTGTTTGTACTCATTAAAGTAGAATTACTTAGAGACCCCGGTCTCCTTTTACCCCCCTGCTCTTCTGGTTAGCATCTCGTATGCCTGATTTTCCCTCTTCTCTACTGCCAGAGGAAATCAGGTTCGGAAAGACGAAAACTTTGTTTCCTCTTTTAGTTTTTGGTTTAAACCGCAGGGGTGTGAGTCTGTTTTTGTAGGTTTGAATACCTTTGAACTTGCCTTTATGTACCAGAAGAAAATGTTTGATGTGTTTTCAGCACCACCTCAATAAACGATCTGATAATTATTTGTTCACTTTATCCTTCTTTTTAACATATTGGGACCCAAAATACACAAAAATCATGAAATCTGGATTAAAAATTTAATATTTATTTAAATAAAAACCAGAAACAACTTCAGTATGCTTTGGAAAAAGTAAACCTAAGATGCAAATATGAACATAATAAAATGTTGAATGCAGCATGTGATTCATATCCAGCTGTCCGGAAACGTGACGTTCGGCACGGTGTAAAAAGTAGTTCCAGGGTGACGTTCGGCACGGTGTAAAAAGTAGTTCCAGGTTGACGTTCGGCACGGTATAAAAAGTAGTTCCAGGGTGACGTTCGGCACGGTATAAAAAGTAGTTCCAGGGTGACGTTCGGCACGGTGTAAAAAGTAGTTCCAGGTTGACGTTCGGCACGGTATAAAAAGTAGTTCCAGGGTGACGTTCGGCACGGTATAAAAAGTAGTTCCAGGGTGATGTTCGGCACGGTGTAAAAAGTAGTTCCAGGTTGACGTTCGGCACGGTATAAAAAGTAGTTCCAGGGTGATGTTCGGCACGGTATAAAAAGTAGTTCCAGGGTGACGTTCGGCACGGTGTAAAAAGTAGTTCCAGGGTGACGTTCGGCATGGTGTAAAAAGTAGTTCCAGGGTGATGTTCAGCATGGTGTAAAAAGTAGTTCCAGGGTGATGTTCGGCATGGTGTAAAAAGTAGTTCCAGGTTGACGTTCGGCATGGTGTAAAAAGTAGTTCCAGGTTGACGTTTGGCACGGTGTAAAAAGTAGTTCCAGGGTGATGTTCGGCACGGTGTAAAAAGTAGTTCCAGGGTGATGTTCGGCATGGTGTAAAAAGTAGTTCCAGGGTGATGTTCGGCATGGTGTAAAAAGTAGTTCCAGGTTGATGTTCGGCACGGTGTAAAAAGTAGTTCCAGGGTGATGTTCGGCACGGTGTAAAAAGTAGTTCCAGGGTGATGTTCGGCATGGTGTAAAAAGTAGTTCCAGGGTGATGTTCGGCATGGTGTAAAAAGTAGTTCCAGGTTGATGTTCGGCACGGTGTAAAAAGTAGTTCCAGGGTGGTGTTCGGCATGGTGTAAAAAGTAGTTCCAGGGTGGTGTTCGGCATGGTGTAAAAAGTAGTTCCAGGGTGGTGTTCGGCATGGTGAAGCATCTCTCCTTCTAACATGTCTGGAAACGTCTGGGAAGTGAGGAGACCAGTTGCTGGAGTTTTAGGAGAGGAATGTTGTCCCATTCTGGTCTGATGCAGGATTCTAGCTGCTCTACAGTCCTGGACCTTGGTTGCTGGATTTCTGCTTCCATGATGCTCCAGATGTTGTGTACTGGTGAAAGGTCTGGACTGCAGGCAGGCCAGTTCAGCAGCCGGACTCTTCTCCTGTGAAGCCATGCTGCTGTGATGGATGCAGGATGTGGTTCAGCATCGTCTTGCTGAAATCTGCAAGGCCTTCCCTGAAAGAGACGTTGTCTGGATGGGAGCAGATGTTGCTCTAAAACCTCCATGTACTTTTCAGCATTGATGGAGCTTCACAGATGTGGAAGCTGCCCACGCCATAGGCACTAATGCAGCCCCATCCCATCAGAGATGCAGCTTTTCACCTGTCCACTGATAACAAGCTGGATGCTCCCTCTCCTCTTTAGTCTGCAGGACACGCCGTCCATGTTTCCACAAACTAGTTCACATCTTCATCCAGGTTTCCACTTTGCTTCAGACCATTTTGAATGAGCTTTGGTCCAGAGAAGATGGAAGAAGCTGGTTCTGGATCCTGTTCACATCTGGCTTCTTCTCTGCATGATGGAGCTTTAACCTGCATTAGTGGGTTTCAGGGTGAACTGTGTCCACAGACTGTGGTTTCTGGAAGTCTTCCTGAGTCCATGTAGTGGTTTCCAGTAGAGAATCATGTCTGCTTTCAATGCAGAAGATCACCAGCATCCAGCCTTCTCCCAGGCATACAGAGATTCCTCCTGATTCTCTGAATCTTCTGATGATATTCTACACTGTAGATGGTGGATCTTCAGAGTCTGAGGAACATTTTTCTGAAATTGTTCCAGTTTTAGATCCAGTTTGTCTCAGGTTGGTGAAGCTCTGTCCATCTTTCCATCTGAGAGACTCTGCCTCTCTGAAATGCTCCTTTTATACCCAGTCATGTTACCTGTTGCCAGGTAACCTGGTTAGTTGTCAAATGGTCCTCCAGGTGTTTCTGGTTTGTACCAGCTACTTTTCCAGCCTTTTGTTGCTCCTGTTCCAGCTTTTTCCATCAGATTCGCTATCAGCCCATATTTTCATCACATGGTGAAACGTCTCTTTCGTCCTCTGGTGTGTTGCTGATCTTCTACTGGGGATAAAAGATGAGTTTTGAGAATAATTAATTATTGTATTTTGGTTTTATTTGTTCCAACTTTATGGGCATTGGGGTTCGATGTCATTGTCAAACAAGCAGTAGGAGATGCTTTGAGCTGTGAGTGAAGTTTACAGCATCTCTCCAGGTGACCTTGTCTGCTCAGTTACAGTGCTTTAAAAACATCATTTTAACTCGGAAGGTTAAATCAGTACATCATTGAATTAAAAGTGGTCGGTTGTTTGTGTTGAGATATTCTCCTGTCAGTAAGCAGCTGGTAGCCAAAGAGCTGTGTGATGGAAACCTGTACCTGCAGACTCCACCTTTGTCCAATAAAGACGGAAATTCAGTCCAGCCAACCTGTTGTGCTAGTTCTACATTTAGTTAGTAGGTCAATATGCATTTAATCTTTGCATCACAGCTCCTTCAGATTCATTCTGCAGGGCCTTGTTTGCAGAGCAGTGCTGCACCCCTCTATCTCCAGAAGACGTTCACCTTCACAACCATTTATAAGCTCTTATCCAACCTAAACTAGCTGCAAGATGCCAAAATCACAAAGATTATCCTCAGCATCTGACACAGAATGCCTTATTTTATTCTAAAAATGTATTATTGTCTTTCATATTGGAGCTTTTCTGTTTGCTATTCAAGCCTGAGGTTGCACATTTTGATGCATCCAAGTCACAGCTTTGCTCGATCTGCTGTTTTACTGCATGAGGGACGGCGAGCCTCATCGATGTCAGCACGAGTGAGTGAACGAGTGAGTGAACGAGTGACTGAACATCAACAGGCTGATTCTGTCTGCAGGTTTTCCTCTGGCTCCCTGTGTCACCACGGAGCCACTAGAACTGATTAACACAGCTGTTACCACAGAAAGTGGCTGTAGCCTCGTGCACGCTGGACGACGGATGAACAACGACGGAGAAAGCTAAAGTCTCAGATGGAGGAATGAAGGCTGATGCTTTTCTTTCTCGCCGGTGTTTTCTTTTTACCACGGAGTACAAAACATTTAAAAATCTAGAGTTTTGATATCGAGCTTCTGTTCCTCCTTGCACATGTTCTCCTTGAGTAAAAACTAAGAGTTTACTGTCTAAAAATCAGACAGACGTCCTCTTTACAAAAAGTAAATGAACAAAGTCCAAAGTAAGTCGGTTCAAGCAGGCAGTGTTAAAAACAGCTTAGTCAAACAGCCCAGGAATGCAGCTGAACCTTTGAAACTGAATAAATATGCAGGTTTAAACCTGCCAAAAGCACAAACCCTTCATCTTTAAGCCCTTTTCCACAACAAAGAAGCCTGAAACCTGCTTCAGTGGAGAGAGGGCCATCGTTCCCTGGAGCTTCTTACTTCCTGACGCTCCTTTTAACAGGTACCATGGATGTGTGTGTAGTTGTGTTCAGGTAGAAATTTCCTCTGGTCAGTGAAGCAGCATTTCCAGTGCAGTACGTAATGACGTGTTCATCAGTCTTTTCTTGACTGAGCAGGTAAACTCAACCAAACTGATGGAAACATCTTCATCATCATCATCTTTGAGCTGATGCCATCCTGCAGCGCCGCCGTCCTCCCGGCCCGTCACCTCCTACCAGCTGCTGACACGGACCCGGATGGCTGGATGGACGATGGCAGGCGGCGGGCCGGTTACTGTCTTTTAGGGATGTGAGCACAGACACTCTGGACAGAAATAATCAGGATGTTTTGATTTATGACAATTATGATGAATTCATTTCACAACACTAGAAACGTGTGAAATCACATAAACGCTGCTGTTAGGTTAGTTAGTTTTATTTATTTCTATCTTTCTAATATAGAAAGAAAGTAAAATAACACAAAAGTCTCATTCCAGCTAAATCCCGTCTGCTTTGTAAGGAATAAATAAATCCTCCACATGAACTCTGGATTTCTCTCAGAATGGTGGGAAAGGCTGCAGCCTGCCTGGACGTGGAGGCTCCTTCTGGAAACTACATTAGAAAAATGAACGTTTCTTTTCAAGCTGCGAAGAGCATTTAGAAACGCAGGAGAAACATCCAGCTAGCTCTGACTTCCGTCAGCAGAACGGCTGCTGTTGATACACAAATACCACGGGAACAGAAATAAAGAAACAACACCTCGTATCCCATAATGCAACAGTTAGTAAACTATGTTTAACTCTTCACGTGGTGCTGGAACTCCACCCGAGTCGTACACACGATAACATTTAATTTGAGTGTTACAATAAGTTTAACTTCATTAAACATCTATCGTACCGAGCTGCTGGTTATCCTGCCGGTGCCAAAACCTTCGATGGATTTCGGCTTTTTTTCTGTGGTTTAGAAAGTTTGTTGTTGTTTTTAAGACGATTTAATATCAGAATGAAACGTTTGGTCACTTTAAATCCTGTTGAAAATTCTCTCATAAATCAAATTTGTGTTTAAATAACTGTATACCACAAGAACAAAAGAAAAGTTTAGAACCTGTCCTCTACTCAAAGGCATGAACTGATTTAATCATTGAATAAAAGTCTTCTGATTTTCATAGTGCAGAATGAGCTGGGTCCAGTCTCTTCTCCAGAGGAGTTTTTAGGGGAAAACCTCCCAGCTTCTGTTTTTAAAAGAAATCTCCAACCATGCAGTGGCAAAGCCAGCTTTTAACGCTTCAAAGAGGACTATAAAACTGCTCTTCTTATGACCTCAGGACTTAGTTTGACCTCATCGGCGGTGACACATTAGCAGGCAGGTGAGCGACTTGTTATACAAACGACTGATGGTGACCCAGACATGGAGCAGGAGCCGAGGATGTCCTGGGACTCTTCTGGTTAGCTCATCTTGAAGAACAAAGTCTTCATGTATTGTGGATAGAGCTGCAACTAATGACTATTCTGATGGTCGATTAGTCACCGACCATTAAAACGACTAGTCGACCAATCGGGTTATGTATCTCATGATTATTATATATGGATCTTATTTCACTTTCAGCTTTGAAATCTTGCATGAGGTTGTTAAGTAAGTCCGACGTGCCTCCTCTTTAAATGTTCGAGCATTGCAGACGTACTTTGTGGTACACAAGGTCCGCTTTACAAACCTCACATGTATTTAAGTTATTTAGTGAGTTTAATGTGAAGTCTTTTAACGTTCTCCACCGCCACATTTTTCCCCTGGTGGACTTTATTGCACATGTGCACCTCTCAGCAGAGATAAAGAAAGAAGACGATGTCTCACTCTGTAGGTTTTTGCTGACAATAGTCGATGTCTAAATTCGTTGTCGACTATTTTTATTGTCGACAACGTCGACTAATCGTTGCAGCCCTAATTGTGGATATGTGTGTGTTCGTAAATGAAGGGTGGTGCTGGAGCCAGATAAGCAGTCACAGTCTTTCTGCAAATGTTCTAACAAGAACAAACTGAATTCTTTAAATACAAAGAGAATTTTATTATTCATAGTCTGAAAGCAACAAAGCAGCTGCAGGCAGAGCAGCAAGGAAACACGTACCCAACATGTCTGTAGCTCTAATGAATTATTAATAGATATTAAATGAGCATGCTGAGGATTGGTATTTCCTCAAGGCATGTGGGAAAGTTTCTGTCTTATTATGTCAAATGCAACATCGTTTGTTTTTAATTTTGCGTACTGCAAATGAACAAATTAAGGAGCCATTCAGGCCTGTGAGTGGGAAATATATCTAATCAGCCAATCACATGGCAGCAACTTAATGCTGCCAAAACTTAATGGTTTTTGGCGCCGGGATGGCGGCAGACGCAGCACAGCTGCCACCATTTGATGGTGATGGTGGGGGCTTCATTTTCAGAATGAGGAAAAACGGATTTTAACAATAGAAGATGGAGAAACGTTGCTGGTCTGATGAGTCTCCATTTCAGCTCCACATTCAGATGCTCGGCTCAGAATCTGCTGGAAACATCATGAAAACATGGATCCATCCTGCCTTGGATCAACGCTTCAGGCTGCTGCTGGTGTAATGGTGGGGGGAGATTTTCTTGGCCCACTTTGGGCCCCTTAGTACCAACGTGGCCTGGTTTAACCAGCACAGCCTACCTGAGTGTTGTTGCTGACCATGTCCATCCCTTTATGATAGGGCTGGGCGATTAATCGATTAAATCGATAAATCGAATTTTGCATTTCTGGAGATTTATTTTTATGAAAATCGGGATTTTTTTCCATAGTTAGGTAGCAGCAGACTTCGCCCTCCCTCCACACCAGAACGGTGTTTGTCTGACAGATTTTCAGTAAAGTGACCCTTCACTCACGCCTGGGGATTTAGCTGTGCGTATAACTGCAGTGAGAAATGCTGCTCTCTACGAGATGCAGAAGTCATCTTTAGCCCACAAACTCTAGTTAAGAGACGACCTTCATCAGGGGAATTATTTCTGCAGTGGATCCTGTATGATAAGGATCCAGATGGAAAGAGATCACGGATGCATTGTGTCACATATTTCAATGTAAGATATGAAGTCATTTATATGATGGAAAAGCTACGACATTATATGCTTTAATTTTGCTGGCATTCATCTATATAAACAAGTAAATGTTTTTAATAAGTTTATGTTTGTAAAAGAAAAGAAAAAAAATCGATTAAAATCGGAAATCGGATTTGGTTATAAAAAATCGGAAATTTCATTTTTAGGCCATATCGCCCAGCCCTACTTTATGATCACAGTGGAGCATCTATAGAATAGCACACATCATGGTCAGAATAAGAACACGGGTCTGGTTGGAACTGGATCTGATTGAAGAAACTTGTATGTAAACATGACTACTGTTGTTCCCGGTTTGGTCCTGAGGTGACTGGTCAGAAAGCAGATTTTTCTCTCTTGTCCATCTCTGTATTTTTAAAATAACCTGCTTCCGAGCATCAGTTGCCATGGTAATATATTCCAGTAAGTGAACCAGCTTCATGATGCTGGACCTGCTCGGCCACCGATCCTGCCTCATCCAACAGGAAATAAACTAGATTTGTGTCACTTTGTAGTCTTTTAACTTTCTTTGGGAGATCAGAGCTAAAAGTTTTTATTGTGATCTGAGGTGTTGAGCTTACCTTAAAAACCAGGCCATCAGAAGCAGTTTTTAGATAAGCACCATCATTGAAGCATGCAGACCAACAGGTTTTTGGTTTCCATATTGTCTCTGAAGATGGGTGTAGCCTTCTTTAAACTCAGGTCAAACCAGCAGATCTGACATAAACAGTGAAAACATGCAGAAGATTTGAAGAGAACAGCTTTGAACTGTTCTCCACGTTTCTCCTCTGGGTCTGGGTCTAACCCCTTTAATTTAACCATCAGCAGTGAAATATTCTGGACCCTGGGTGACCTCTGGGAGTGTTAGCTCTGTATTTGTTCTCAGGTGAAGGGCGTGTTGCGTCAGGCCTTCTGTATCTGCGGGTTTTCCACCTGTTGTGTGTGATCGGTGAAAGTTAAAGGGATGCGGAGGCATTGCCGTCAAGCCTTCATATACAGAGAAAGCAAAGTGGTGTAATTTAGAGAGCAGCGGTGTCTTGTTGCCTCCTCTCCTCTGTGGGTATTAACCTTTGCCTGTGGCCTTCTAAAAGATTCATAGCCAATGAAACTCCTCTGCTCAGCGTGACTGATTGGATTTTCATCACAAGCCGTCTGGTTGTCTTTCTACACTATGTAGAATTCCTTTTACCCACCTTTACCTCCTTGTTTATATTTTATCTTTTTTCCTTTTCTTCTATTTCTTCCTTCTTTATCCAAATCAAATAAAAATCCTTCTGTCCTCAAACATCTCAGGAGTAAATCTGTCCTTGAGCCTGCAGACATCCACAGCCACCTCTTTGCATCTACGTTCTTCAAGCTCATAAGTAAACATGAGGAATATCTGTTTTTCCCTCCGTTCCATCGCTGGTGCAGTACCAGACGTGGCGCTGTCCTGGGCATGATGAATGGGTTGGTGTCACCAGCTCTTTCTGACCACGGGGCTGGATTTATCATTCTTGTGTCAGACTGAAAGGTCACAATCAAGTGCAAACAGTTGTAGCCTCAGCGTTGTGTAGAGGGCAGAAAGTGTGCTGCGTCTTCCCCCTGAGCTTCTTCTGGGACAGCCTTGAATGTTGCAGCTTTATAATTTTCACCCTGTCGGAGATGCATTTAGACTTAACAAGGTGCATGTACACCTGGTTTGTAACAACATGGAGCTATGGTAGGGTAGCCTATGCTAATGCCTGTTAAAAATAGCTTTAAATGACAGAACCTGCAGCAACTGTGTGATGCTGTCATGTCAATATGGAGAAAATCTCTGAGGAAGGTTTCCACCACCTGCTTCCATCCATCACTAGGAATGAAGGCGGCTTTAGAGGGAAAGGGGGTCCAACCCGGTACCAGCTAGGTGGCCCTGATAAAGAGGGTGGTGAGTGAATGGCAGATGAGCGGCAGGGTGATGTTTTATGTAGATAATATTAAAGAAATATAAAAATTATAAAGAAAACCTGATCACATAACCCTGATCTCAGCTGTGGAACAGGATGTGTCGTCCTAGTGGTGGAAAGTTTGGCTCTTTTTAAGATTCAGCTCTTTTGGCTCAGTTCGATTAGAAGAGTTAGCTCATACAAATCCAGCTCCTCATTTAATTAACATAATTTAGCAACGAGGATGTTGTGATGTTGTAGCGTTAAAGCAGATCACTTTAGATTCTCCAGGATTCAACTCTTAATAAGAACCGGCTCCTTCATGATCACACATCACTGCTTTATACAGCTGTTAGAAGCATTAACATAGAAATAAAGACGTGAGAGTGTAAAGGTGTCTTCACTGTCTTTCTGTTGTTTCACAGGAAAAATACATGTAGATTTGTGCACCGACGTCAACGCGCAGAACTCTGGGATTGAAGCGCCGGCGTTCGGTTCACATGGCTTCAGCAGTGGATGTCGTCTTTATTCTCCGACTTGTAGTTTCTGACCAGCATTTCATCTTTTTCTTTGAGTTGTGTTCTCGGCTCCAGCAGCAGCTCTAAAGGAAATGAAGCATGAGATCTTCATCCTCTGTTTCCGTCTGGATGCAGTGATGAACACGTCCCAGAGAACTGTGGACTTCTGCAGGAACATCTCCAGCTGATGAGCTGCTGGCTGAGCCTGCGTAGGGTGTAAAGGGCAGGTTGGGCTTTAGGGGAGCAGGAGTAAAGATGGCTGCATGAGTAGGAAGGTTACTGGCTGCAGGGTGACTTTTCCTCCTTAAAACTCTGCATTCTGGACTCAAGGTGACGTCTGTCATGTGCGTTTCTGAAGCCGTCCTGCAGCATGCAGCTTTTCATCCAGGACGCTGCAGCTCAGGTTTGCCTTTTTCACGCGTCACACGCTAGCAAGCAGGTTTTAAGTTATAAATAGTCAGTGTGATGGTGCAGCTGCAGCCGACTCGCAGGTTTTATCCATCTGGTTGTGAAATGGCTGCATGAACATTTAATGATCAGTAGTTTACATGTTATGACAGGTGTAGGAACACCAGGTCAATACTGACATCTGAGACTTAAACAGGTGGAAGTCACCTGTGTAAACAGCCATAAAACATGTTTTCAGCGTGTTTTATGTTTTTTCCACTAGTGAGAAACCTGAAAGTGTCGATGGAAACCGTCGCCATGTTTCTCCGACGGCGACGTCACATCATCTATCGTATAATCGTCGCCAAGCCAAAGAAAACGAAGATGTGATTTGTGCTCGTATCGCCAGCCCTAGTCTGGACTTTATTTTCCTTCTTCTGCATGATTTGCTTTAAAGTGTCACAGGAATGTTTCTAGCTGCCGCTTTTCCTTCTAAAGTGGCTCTTTTTCAAGCTACGCCCTTCTCTGTGAAACAGCTTGTAGTTGTTGCTGAGCTCTAGATCTTCATCATGGATGCGAACGGCTAGAAACGGCTCGTAACTCGTTTCCATCTCTGGAAGAGAGCAGCCTTCTGATGCAGCTCGTGTGAAATTGAATTTCTTCTCTGCAGTGCTCTTGTTGTTTTCACCTTGGCAGCAGCAGCATTAAGACGCTACTAGTTTTGATACTGTGACCCAGATTTTCATCTCCGGCGTCGTGCGTTCGTCCGTCATGCTCTGCAGTTGTAATCGAGCCTTGAATGCTGGGCTGATTGAAAGGCTGCATGATGAAGAGGCAATAAGCTTTTCCCAGCGAGCTTTCAGCTGCTGGTGTGGAGTTCTGTGCTGAGCATGACTCATGGTCTGGTTTGGAGTCTGCCAGTGAGCAAACACAATGGGCTCTGAACACAATGGTCCTGCTTCTCTTCTGCTGGAATGCAAAACATGCTTCAACGGTTTCCGACTGTATATGTGAGGATTGCATTACGATGCAAGACGGGCAAGGTGCTCTCCAAAAGATAACCCTTCCTACAAACATGCATGTTTTTAATTATTCAAGCTGAAGTTTTCAGTGAGAGGGCTTTGATGGATTGTTTGACCTCCGTGCTTTTGGAAAACTATCTTTCCCTCTTTGCTTTTAATTGAGATTTACACATTTTTTCTTCTTGTTTTGCATATAAACAACAATAAATCTTTAGTTGGATGAGCATGAGGTTAAAGTCTAATAGTATAATTAGTTTTTATTGGTTCTGAGTGGGCAGGAAACATCCTTTAAACAGGAAGTGAACATGAGAGAATCGTGCTTCTGATGTCAGAGCCTGGAAGTGGAGTTCCTCTGGGATCTGTGATTATTTAGGCCTCACGGTCCCATGTGAGCTGCAGGGTTATCCTTGAATGGTGCAATGAGGAGTCTCTAGTCTTAGTTTACCCCCTTCCTGCTAAGCTGGGGTTAACCATCCACCCTCCCAAACAAGCAGCGGCTCGGCACGTCCTGGCATGCAGGAGGGAGGACCTGGTGTATAATTTTATATTATACTGTTGCTCTGCTGACACAGGTAGGTAGGTAGGAGTGGTCAGGAAGTGTCTGGCCGACCCTTTTAAATGTGGATTATTATTTCCGGAGGAGTCGAACACTGACAGGCCTTAATGCCTGGACCTGCGGTGTGCTGCTGTCTAGACTGAGGTGCTTTCCATTAATCTGCTGGTGTTTTGTGGCCGGTTTCCTCATCTGAGTGCAAAGCTCTGCCACGTCCCTTCCCTCCTCAGATGACACTTTAAAGAGCAGATAAAAAAATGAAGAAGCTCCCGTCTGCTGTAGGTGGGTTTAGGGTTAGGGTTAGTTAGTATGTGTGAGGATCTGGGATGGAACAGACCTTTATTTTCAGCAGAGGGAAAGTTTTGTCTCGCAACTAAAACTGAATTCTGTCAAATGGCAATAAACTGGCTTCAGATTGGTTTTGTCATTGGCGCCGAGCTTCAGGGAGGCTGGATTTTGCTTCAGGACATGTCTGAATACACATTCATGTTCACTCCCGAAACGGTTTCTGCCACGCTGTCCTGCTCTACCTTCTTCTACAAGCTGAACACAGTCCTGATCGGTAGCTTGTTTACATGGAAACCAAAGGAAACTTTGACCCTCTTGCTTTTCTTACTATAATGTTATTTATTACAGGAGGGGGCGATATGTGGAATACACTCTGTATTCCAAGTTGTTCTACATGCGATATATAGAATGTCTTTATTGCAAACATCACCCCCGCTGTGCAGGAAAATCTCCTATTTTCAGCAGACAGGAACGAAGCTTGGAGACATGGGTACTCGCGTCATGCTGGTTACTGGTGTTAAGAGATGGAAGCTGAATGTGAGATGTGCACACATGCGCATCATTCCTCCGATAGGAGAACTCCTCCAGCGAATGTTTCCACCCGGCGAGCATTTAAAAATGCAGATGTTTCTGTCTGCCGGTGGGAGTGTAGCTCACCTGTGTGTGTAAATAAGATAAATAACGTTGGCTGTTCAGATTTCAAGATAAAAGGACAAAACAGAAACCTGTTCAAGAGGAAATGTAACCTTAGCTTGCTTCAGTTCACTGCAAATATTAGCTTTTCTACTAATAGTAAGATTTCAATCAAGTGAAATAATCTGCGGCTGTAGTAAAATTATTACACTTGGGAAGATTTCCTGAAATAAGAAAAATATCCAGACTTTAGTCATCAGACGGTAAAACACTCATTTCAGCTCCTTTTATTAAGTAAAAACCCCTCAAAACCAGAGGATTTCAGAATTAATGACAGAAGGTGACAACAAGCGTTACAGGTGTGTGTTCAGTGGAGCCAGCGTTATAAATGTGGTACCGTGTACGGGGGAACGCGGGGCTGGTGGTGTTTGAGGCCGTACAAACAGCCGTGATTCAGCCAGTAAGTCCAGTAACTACACCAACAGCTGCTTTGTGCTCCATCGCTGCTCTTTCTGCATGTTTGCTGTATAAGTCACATTTAAAACTCTGGAAGATTAAAAATATATATTTTGTGTTTATAATATCAATTATCTCCTTTTTTAAAGTTCTTGTATCTTTTATAATCTTTAAAATCTTTAAACAGATTTGCTTTTGACATGGGAAATTACTCAAAGCTGTAATTAAAGGATGTCCAGGCAACAACAAAACACTGATTCTAACCAAAGTTTGCTATGATCCATTGCAAATAAAGGTATGTGCTGATTGGCTGCCCCACACTTACTTCTGTCATAACTAGGCCACCCCATTAAAACGTCCTGGACGCGCCACTGAAGGAGAGCTAGCGTTGTCATGCGTAACAGAGCTTTGCTCAGGGGGAGAAACGGTGTTTCTCACTTCAGACCTTCAGGCTGCTTCTGGAAAGATGGTTTATTGCAGATTTCTGGGGTGATCCTCTCTGAGGGTCAGACTGAGCATGCAGGTCTACCTGATACCACAGAGCCTCAGATAGAACAGAGATTCTATCTTTTTCCTGATTTATGACTCCCAAAAGCATTTTTTTCATATTAATATTCCTCAGCTACAGTTATCATTTCTCTCTCTTTATACAGGTTAAAGAAAGGTCCAAAACTCCAGTAGCTGCAGGCATTTTTTTCTAATCTGACATTCTTATAACTTTGTGAGGCAAAGAGTGAAAAGTGGCAAATCACTGGAGACATGCAGCAGTGCAGAGAGAGGAGGGCAGGCAGCATACACGCTGATTTCTATGTAAATACAGGAATGCAGTGAGAGCTAGAAGGTAATGAAAAAGAGAAATTTCCTTGTTTCCGCGAGCTCATCCACTCTGTGTGTGCACTGCTGCACCGGCTGGGGTGGATTGAGAAGGAATGCACTAATCATGCAACTAAGCCGCCCTGCCCTCGCCAGCCACCCTGTCTTTGTCTCCAGCTAGAAACAGAGCGCCATCAAGGTTTCCAACATTTTTGTTTTATTCCTCCAACACACAGTGACATGGTGGTGGAAAGGGAAATGTTTCGTTTTCCAGGAAAATCCAACAATCCACCGGCTTTTTTCAAACGTCTTTTCCTCGAACTCGGCATGACGGGAATGTTGTGACACACTCAGCACTGCAGGACAAACAGCGCAACAGAGAACAATGCACAGTATTCAGCACAGGTCTAAACATCCTTAGATGTGGAATAATTTAGCTTATTTATTAGGATATAACAGTCTCTTTGCAGCTTGTAAACAATGCAAGTCCTCTCTGCTCACTTAGAAATGTTTATGGGACATTAAACTCCACAGTTAAATAACCAAAAACCATCTGTTCTGGAGCTCTGTGGTTCTCATAGCAAAGAGACTCATGCTAAGCTGCAGCATCAAACTGCACTGAGGTCAAACTATGTTGCAGAGCTGGTTCAGTCAAGTTTGACTCTTAAGACATTCGATCATCGGTGCCTCTGAGTGCATCGTTTGTATTATCAAGTTTCTGAGGAGCAGTAGTGTGTAACACTGAGGTAAATTGTGATGGATAGCTTATCCTTTAGGTCAGAGGTGTCAAACTCCGGTCCTCGTGCGCCGGTATCCTGCAGCTTCTTGTCAACTTCTTCACAATAACCCATTAATTTTAGTCAGGTGTGTTGGATCAGGGAAACAATGAAAACCTGCAGGATACCGGCCCTCGAGGACCGGAGTTTGACACCTGTGCTTTAGGTCAAGGATCCCCAACGCCGGTCCTCAAGGCCCACTGTCCTGCTGCCTTTCAATGTTTACCTGCTTCAACACACCTGACTCAAATTATTGGCTCAGTGGCAGACTTGTGCAGCTTGTCAGAGATCCATTAAATCTTAATTAGGTGTTGAGCAGGGAAACATCTAATACCTGCAGGATAGTGGGCTTTGAGGACCAGGATTGGGGATCACTGCTTTAGGCATTTCTATCCCATCCAGGAGGTTTAGAATCTTTCCCCAAAACTCTACCTGGTAAATCCACAATGATCCATGATAACAGCTTTATTTATCACATTTCACCATAAAAACATCACCATCACTACTATGTTGCTAAGAGACCTCTATTTATACCTGGACATGATGATGAAGCCGCTTCCTGTCAGACTTTCCACCAATCAGAGAGCTTAGATTGACGGTAACGTCCAATCAGGAGCAGCCAAAGATCAACCAGTGAGCAGAAAGTTCTATGTGTGTGTGAAAAGAAGAAAAATAATGCTCCTCTATGGCTGGAATAAAGCCAAGAAGACGTTTCTGATGCACGGTGGCGCCACAAAGCAGCTGAGCTGGAGTTGGTTTAGTGAGGATAGCAGGTAAATAGTAGCAGGAATAACTGGAAATGAGGAAAAAGTGGAAACATGGAAATAGTTTCTGTTGTGTGTTTGTTTCAATAACAATATTTTTTCTCCTGAAAGCCAAGACTTGAGAGAACGATGAGATGAGAAAAGGTTTGGTCACTGTTGATCTGTGTGTTATTTCTACAAAGTTCTGTTAGTAATAAATTCTGCTTTCTTCTTCTGGTCGACCTTTATGCTGCTAAATCTATTCATACATTAATTTTACATCATTTTACCTCCCAATCTGACAGCTGAGAAACATCATGTCTGATGCTGGCTGCGGTTAAAAGGTTGAACTTCTACATCCATTCTGACATTTAAAAACAAATAATAAGTAGACCATAAATGGCAGAAAATGGCCTGGAGTTTTAAGGGTTAACATGGTTTGATCTGTGGGCATGTTCATCGTACATTATTTCTCTCCTTTGCATTTTGATTATTTTTAGAGGAATTATCGTCAGCAGGCAGCAGATCTGTGAAGTGCTGTGAATATTTAAATGCTTTCTCGCTCAAGGCGCTGTCAGTAAATTGAATCGTCTGGCAACGAGTTAATTATGTTGGTTTTGTTAAACATATTTAGGAGTGTAAACTATTTGCTCTTTTCAGTTGGGCATCACTGAAAATGTATTTTCCGTCTTCTCCAGTCCTTCAGTGTGTTGTTAGTTTTTTCTTATAGAAAAGTTCATCACAGTTTTCTGCTGCAGATGTTTTCCTGAAAGCAGAAGATTTAGGACAAACTGCTGTTTCCAGTTTGACTGACTGTTGGATAACGTTGCTGTTAATAGACTGAAGTGGTGAAAATGAGATATTTTATATCAGTTATTTTATGCCGATAAAACTGAGTTGTTTTCTGGTCTGGTTATGACTGATTGAACTGTTTAAATCGACAGTTTTTCCAATGGCTGACCCATTTTTTCTCAACCTTCAGAAACTGGACAGGTTCTATATTTTTCTCCAGACATTTGGGATTGGTTGGATCAGCCAGTTACCTGCTGCAGAGCGAAGATTGACAGTTAAAACAGCAGCTTTACTCATTTAATTCCCTTCTATCATTTGTTCTCATTCACCAATATTTTCCTAAAAACCTAAATTCTTTCTTAAGTTGTTCTTTAGAAAGCTGTCAGATTGATGATTCATAGGTCAGCTGAAGCATCTAAATAAGTGCTCGTCACTCCCCTAATATATTGGCGTGGCTTCCATTTAACTGAATATAAATTAAGGTTTAAATGTACTTAATTTATTATTGAAATAACAAAATGACTTGTTATAAATTTTTAGACAAACTGGAAAAAAGATTAAAAATTGTATTATTGTATTGAAATGCACAACAGAAGAAAACACAAACACTGACTTTGTTCAAAACATTGAAAAGAGTTTATACCTGGATGAGAAATGCCACAATCTTTGGAAAATTTGCAAAAGTTGAAGGACAAATTTGTCCTTAAAGCCCCACTACTGTACTTTGGCGGATTTTCGCATTGAGCCGACCCTAGCTACGGATTACTCCGCCTTCATCCTGCATCCTGTTTCTTCTCTGAGACCTCTCCAGCCAGTAAAAGTCAGTCGGATGTTCTTTCCTATTTTATCTCCTGCTCTGTTACTTTCTCGCTTTCATTTTCCCAATTCCTCCAATAATGTCCTCTTGTTTCTTTGATGAATCAGCCATAAAGGGCTTTCAAAGTGGCCAGGGTGTTGATATCCAGTTGCTAGTGTGTAACGCAGTGTGTAAAGGGAAACTCATGTGTAAAGTGATGCAGCATCATGGGATAAAACACCAAAAGTATAGTTTCTCAGCCTTTCTCAGTAATGTTCATTATAAATGTCTGTGCCATCAAAACTAGTCAGAAACAGAGTTTTAGGGTCAGAAATTCACATAGTGCCACTTCTAACATCTTCTTGACGAGGTGTATTTTTCTGCCTGATGTCTGAAATGACATACCGAAAATAAATCAAATTTATTTTCACAGCTACATCGGCTGTATCGATAATCATGAAAATAAAAAAGCTGAAACATGTGAGATTACTACAAACGTGTCAGAATCAACAGACGTGTTACTATGTCAGAGTAAACTTACTTGGAACACAGTAGAAAATGTAAATGTTATCTCCTCTTGAAAGAAAACCACATTACTTCCAGCAAAAACCGGAGGATAGCAGCCCATTTCATCTAGAATGAGTAAAGTAATCCTAGGAATGAGTAAAGTAATCCTAGGAATGGTAAAGTAATCCTAGGAATGAGTAAAGTAATCCTAGGAATGGTAAAGTAATCCTAGGAATGAGTAAAGTAATCCTAGGAATGAGTAAAGTAATCCTAGGAATGGTAAAGTAATCCTAGGAATGAGGAAAGTAATCCTAGGAATGAGGAAAGTAATCCTAGGAATAAAGTAATACCTGATGAGGAACTGTGCTACAGTTGGAGTTATTCAGGTAAATATCTCAGGAAGCCATCGGCCAATGATGATGATGATGATGATGATGATGATGATGATGGACACCTCTATCTATGGTCAGAGTCAGGAGAATCCAGAGATAGCCCCACATTCACCTTAGAATCAGCATGAGGATCTAGAAAGAAGTGAAGCCCAAGTGAAGAGAGAATCCTTCACTATAAACCTCCTTCATCTCCATGGAAACCAGCAGGACCTTCATGGTTCATGTCATAGGAGACACATTAGCAGTTTTTAGAGCTGGAATCAAACTTTTCACCACAAACAGCAGACATAAGACCTGGTTTCTGGTCCTGGCTGCTAGCTCCAGAGTTTCTGTCCACCGTGGTGAGACAGACGTCTCTGGAACCAGCAGACATAAGACCTGGTTTCTGGTCCTGGCTGCTAGCTCCAGAGTTTCTGTCCACCGTGGTGAGACAGACGTCTCTGGAACCAGCAGACATAAGACCTGGTTTCTGGTCCTGACTGCTAGCTCCAGAGTTTCTGTCCACCGTGGTGAGACAGACGTCTCTGGAACCAGCAGACATAAGACCTGGTTTCTGGTCCTGGCTGCTAGCTCCAGAGTTTCTGTCCACCGTGGTGAGACAGACGTCTCTGGAACCAGCAGAGTCTCTGCCGTCATGTGACTCCTGGTTTGTGTGGCGAAATGAGCCGAAGCTGTGAAGTGGACCGAGCTGTTCTCATGGTTTCTACATTCCCACAGACCTGCTGGGCTTTGGGCCGTGTTTGGCTTGGATGCCGACGCTCGGTGGCCGAGTTTCTCTCGTTATGTTGCTAGGCTACATTAGAATTCCTGCTTCCTGGTTTCTTCTCTACTGCACATCTCCCATGCCGAGCCCTGACAGGGGGACATACATCATGATGAACTCAATCGGTCTCGAGTAACTGAGAATTCACTTTTCCATTAACTCTGACTCGATACGTTCGATTCAGAATTATTCTAGAGGTAAAACTGCATGTGACCCTATACTCACCATCACAACACTCCTGTTCAAAACAGGTACAGTATGTTAGGGATCATACAATACAGTCCAGCACAGAACATCCCTGTTGACCTTTATCAAAATCCATAATTTGATTAGAAAAATAGGATTACTATTAACTGATCATTTAATAGTCTTTTGGTTCCCTAGATGTTGTGACCTAATTATTAAAAATCTAATTTTCTGAACATGTTGTCCGCGTTGTCTTGTTTTTCTGTGGAATGCTCCATGTCTTCATCTGCTTTCCTGCAGCACGATGGCCTCAGACTTGACCTCTGAGACTGGTGGGAAGTGAAGCTGACTTCCAATAATTTAGTGAAAATCAGTCGGAGATATCAAACTGAACTTAATACAAAGATTAAGTTATTCTCATGGTTAACAGAAGCTTTAGGCCGTATGATTCTTTTAATCGTCTCTCTTAAATGACGTATCCCTTGGTTAACCCAGCCTCTTCATTCCAGGCTTAGGATGAAAGTACTTACCCACATCAACCCAGAACTGAACTACGCGGCTGATGCTACAGGAGAATATTTACCGGCTTCCATTACGTACATTTCTGCTTGAACATGCCGTCAGTAGCTGCCGCATACAGCTGCTCTTTGTTTTTATTTCTTTTCACCCGTTTCTATAAGAAATAATGAAGACCGGAACTTTATCCCAATGTTATGAAACGGTGTGATGGTTCACTTCGGTTTGCTTTCATGAAAATGTTGAATATTTAATAGAAACAGCTTCTTTTATGTTTGTTAGAGGAAGAAATTTATATTTTGGTTAAATGGCATTTGTTTGTGAGTGTGATTAAAACTGGTGTGGCCAACATGTCCACCTTCTAGTACCGGGTCGTCCTCTTCATCAGGACCGCCTTCTAGTACCGGCTCGTCCTCTTCATCAGGACCACCTTCTAGTACCGGGTCGTCCTCTTCATCAGGACCTCCTTTTAGTACCGGCTCGTCCTCTTCATCAGGTCCACCTTCTAGTACCGGGTCGTCCTCTTCATCAGGACCGCCTTCTAGTACCTGGTCGGACCTTTTTAATCCTGGTGTGATGGATGGAAGCAGGTGGTGGAAACCTTCCTCAGAGGTTTTCTCCATATTGACATGACAGCATCACACAGTTGCTGCAGGTTTGTCGGCTGCATCCTTGATGAGAATCTCCCGTTCCACCACATCCCAAAGCTGCTCTACTGGACTGAGATCTGGTGGCTGTGGAGGCCGTTGGAGTCCAGTGAACTCATCGTCATGTTCTAGAAAGCAGGTGGAGATGATCTGAGCTTTGTGACATGGTGCATTATCCTGCTGGAAGTAGCATCAGAAGATGCTCCACTGTGGTCATAAAGGGATGGACATGGTCAGCAACAATACTCAGGTAGGCTGTGCTGGTTAAACCAGGCCACGTTGGTACTAAGGGGCCCAAAGTGGACCAAGAAAATCTCCCCCCACCATTACACCAGCAGCAGCCTGAAGCGTTGATCCAAGGCAGGATGGATCCATGTTTTCATGATGTTTCCAGCAGATTCTGAGCCAAGCATCTGAATGTGGAGCTGAAATGGAGACTCATCAGACCAGCAACGTTTCTCCATCTTCTATTGTCCAGTGTTGGTGAGTGTGTGTGAATTGTAGCCTCAGTTTCCTGTTCTTAGCTGGCAGGAGGCACCCGGTGTGTCTTCTGCTGCTTCCTGGTCCAGACAACTGCTGCTCTGGATGTTTTCTCTTCTTCAGACCATCTCTGGCTACCCTGGAGATGGTTGTGGGTGGAAATCCCAGTAAATACTCAGACCAGCAACCATGTCACATTCAAAGTCTCTTTAATCCTCTTTCTTCGTCATTCTGATGCTCAGCTTGAACTTCAGCAGGTCGTCTTCACCACGTCTACACGGCTACATGCTGCCGTGTGATTGGCTGGTTGGATATTTGTGTTAATAAGCAGGTGAACAGGTGGAGCTGATAAAGTTGTTGGGGAGTGTATGTTAAGCTGTTTTATTATTATGGTAAGCACCTTAAACATTTATGTGTCAGTGTGAATGTTT
This sequence comes from Melanotaenia boesemani, assembly GCF_017639745.1. NCBI lineage: Eukaryota > Metazoa > Chordata > Actinopteri > Atheriniformes > Melanotaeniidae > Melanotaenia > Melanotaenia boesemani. Next base: position 26,597,299 of record NC_055704.1, read on the forward strand.
GTTTTTTGTCTTCCATCCAAACCATCATGTCTCATTTTACAGCCTCTATAAACACATAAAGTCACCTGCATCATTATGTGAAACAGAACTGATCCTTGTACAAGACAGGGAAGCAAACCGTGATATTTTAAGGCTCCAAGGTTAAACAAAACCATTTAGCATCATAACCAAGCACCAAATGAGAAAAAGATCAATATTTAGAAATGAATCTTTGCTTTCCATAACTTTTCTGTACAGTTTCGAGCCTACAGTGAAGTCATATCTCAGGATCAACTTCCTGCATCCAAATGCTGCAGCAACATGTAACTTAATGGTTGGTTAATGTTTGATGTTAAAAATGATCTGTGACAACAACTCTTGTAGAAGCGGGAGGAGAGTATTAAGAACTAACGTCGGCACGACTCCTGGAAAGTCCGGCTTCTCTTTACTTTCGTCATGTGATTTGCTCGTCATGTGATCAGCTCACCTTGTTTGGAAGTTGTGTAACCTGTTCAGTACGAATCCTCATGAGAAACTGATTTCAGTTTCAACTGTCAGCTATTATGGGATATGTCCTCAGCTTAACACTTATTCAACCCCAGCTTGTTTACAGGGATGTCTGTTTAAACACTGTTTTATGGTTGAAATTGCAGCGTTGATTTCTCCGGAGAGTTTGCCTGGAGGAGAGCAGATGGTAGCTGGTGTCGTCCTCAGTCTCTTTTATTTTTTATTTACTCTTGAAGGGTGAGGAAAGAGGGCATGTGCTGAGCTACCCTGCATGGAAAAACCAGGCCTGTGCTTCCAAAAGATAAGGACCCTTTTTGACCTGATTAATGCCGGGAAGAATGTAATCGACATTCAGAGAGTGAGAGAAGGCCTCTGGCATGCAGCAGTGAGAGGCAGACCATTGTTACCTCTAGTGGAAATTGCATAACCACATGCTGCTGCAGCCAAACACATGTAATCCTTCGTCTGCCTCATTATTTTACAGCTCCCAGTGATGCTTTACTTCAAGTTTAAAAGAAAAACAGATCCACTGAGGGAGAACAGACTTCTTTTCCTCTTTATTTGACTTTTTATTTGTGTCTTTTACCATCAGGACGTCGTAAACATGATACCCTGAGAAGAAGAGGTGGTAAAATCTATGTTTTTATCTTTAAACATCCTCTGTCTGACAGTAATCATGCAGAGCAAACCTTCTGCTGCACCAGACAAGTCTGGCTTTCATCTTTTCTGGTATATCTGTCTTCTTGTTTTCAGATATGTGCCTGTTGAAGTCAGATAAGACTGTACCTGCCAGTCAAAATGACACCAGTGTCCAGCTTTGTTGTTTATTATTAGACCTTAGATAGCATCTTCTGTATTGTACACAGGTTCTGTTCAGAAACCTGCTGTGTCTTTCCATATTAATCTGACACTCTTGCAAAGTCAACACTATCTCTGAGGACTGGATTAGCACCTTGGCCTTGAAGGATTTTATATTTACTTCCTCAGACGTGCTGTCCGAAGCGGTCGGAGGCCACACGGACTTAATCGTTCCACCAGATGTAATTTTCGTGTTCGGCACTTTCACAGAAAGAGGAGAAAAAGCTTATTTTCTTAAGCGTCTGCTGCTCATCTCTGCTGGAGAGAATGTGGTGCAGCCTGCCAAAGCAAACCTGGAGAAGCCTGAACGTCCCACTTCCGTGGCTCCGGGGATCAACTCGCCGTTCATTTAAAATTCTTCTGATATTCAAAGTCGCTTCCTACTGTTGGGCCTTTTTTCACTCTAATTCACTTGCACCACTGTTGTCATGAAAATGATCACTTTTAGCTGAAATAAATACTGTCCCAGTCCTGTGGTTCTTAGTGTCAGTGTTTGGGCTGCTTTGCTCAGATATAAACTCAGATATCTTAGTCCCCTTTCAGGACTAAACTTTGCTGTGTAAAGGAAAAATATCTCAATAGGGAAGAAGAGAAGGGTTTAAATTTTAGCATTGCTGTTGGAAGATTTTCTGGCCCTGCTGAGGCATGACCGTAACATTACGAAGTAAAAACACAATTTAATAGAATTTCCTATTTTGGGATGAAGTAAACATAAAAATGAAATTGTTTAACACTACAATGTCAGAAATAGAAAGAAATTCATTTTTTATTTCGGGACCCACTCAGAGCGCCACCTGTGGGTCCCGGAGACGCTTCCGACATGGCTGTCATGGCTGATCCCAGCGCTCCATCATGGAGGCTTGAGTCTTACCTCATCACCAGCACAGTCTGATTAAATATGGGTACAAATTTAATTCTGATACTCAGTTTGAACTTCAGCACATAGTCACATGACTAAATGTGTTGAGTTTCTGGTATGTGATTGGCTGTTAGCTTCTGTGACGATGTCGGAGGTCTTGAGCTGTCTCATCTGCTTTCATGATGATGATTCTGACTAGTTCTGGTCCTGCTGCAGAGTGCAGGGAATGCTGTTTAGATAAAGTGTTCCACAACAAGACTTTCCATGTTAGGAAGCATCCTTCACATCGCTTCCGCGGTCCTGTGGCTGGCAGCAGCCGGGTATTTTTATTCTTCCCCAGCTGGAAAACTGTAACGTGGTTTCTCGTATTTACTGTTTGTACTTTGACTTGTAGAAGCCAAAACGCTTCCATATGCTTTTAATACAGAATATTTACAGAATATTTACAGTATTTATGAAGAATAGTTTTCTGACATCATCTGTAAGGCAGACTTGGTCCAGGCGGCATCTTCCTGTCATCACGCCAGAGCTTTGAGCGGTCTGTCGGTTTTAAAGGGAAGATGGATGAAAGGCTGGACACCGTGGTTTGGAAATCTGTTGAAGTTCTTGTTCTGTTGGCCTCACGTTGGTTTAATACGGCTTCAAGCTGTCGGCTCACGGCGTAGGAAGGCCGACGGTGTCCTCCTCTTTTTGCTGTTTTATTCCAGTTCCTTTGTGTGCATGTATCTGCCGTCCAGCATCCCTCTCTTCTCTTTCATCCTCTCAACAGGAGTGATCATGAATAGAAATGAAATGGAGGGAAATAGGATTGCATGGAGAGTAGGCTGGCAGACAGAGGCTTTAAATAGAAGTGTTCCCTGTGTGCGCTGCTCATTGTTTTTCTTTCTAAGCCACGTCAATCAAAGCTACAGCGTCCCAGAGGCCCCGTCCTGCTGCGCTGTGCGGTCGGTGGAGGCTTTTCCATCTATTTGTTTAGAGGAGCTGCTTCTTTGGGCTCAACTGTGAATTCCTCACATGGGTTCAACCACACAGGTTGTCATGCGATATGAGGCCCAAATGGGAGCTGAGGACCTGATGATGTGAAGTAAATTCCATTTGGCACGTTGCACTGAATGTTTAACTTGCCAGTTAATATCAAGCAGATTTTAGGTTTGGCATGAGTTCGATGTGCTTCTTCTTAAACCATTTCACTGCTAACCCAACAGAACCTGAAAGCATCAACTTTCCAGCACATTTAATTATCCAGCATCAGGTTTCCTTTTTGTTCTTATTCCTGTATCAAGTTGTTTTCTAAACCCTCAAACTTTCTGGAACTGGACCTTCTAGTTTCCGTTTGGATGGTATTTTTCAAAACTTTCACACAGTTTTTACTCATTTATTTTTGTGTGTTAACCACATCTACACAATCATCGTACAAAGAGCACACAAATGAAAAAATACCCACAAACCAGCAGCGTCAGGCTGCCTGTTCTTATCATCTAATAAAAAATAATCCACATTTGTAACAACTGTGTAGGGATGTCATGGTTTTAGCTACGATTATTATCTAAGAAATAATTAATTTATTTCTCATCACTATAAATGAGTAAAATCTCATGAACACTGCTTACAGGTCTCTAAGTCTTTTCCTGCCAACATACCAAACTAAGAAGTCTCATTTAAATCTGCTGTGTAGAGAATCAATAAATCCTCCACATTAACTCCTCAGACAGAAACGCTGCAGGCCTTCTGCCTGGACTTGGGAGGTCCAGGATCTTAGTTTCAGACATTCCTGGTCCTCCACGACGTCTGAAGCTAAGGTGGTGCAGCATGCTGCCTGTTATCGTCTCTGTGAAAACTTTATTTAAACATCATTTTCAGTAACGAGTTGTGTGGTCCTCGTCCGACCTTTAAAAACCGAAGACACGCATCATTTTTAACTTCAGCTTCTCTTTCTGAACTTTCTCCGTCCGTTTTCACCGCTCAGCACCTCCCGTAACACAGCTGCTCGGCTGCAGGTGTAGCGGTGCAGCAGTGAAAGCGGTCCCCCTCAAACAGTTCCTGTCAGTTTTAAAGCTTCAGGTAACAAACTGCAAGGACTTAATAATCTAAACAGGTTCAGGTTTAACAGAATTATTCAAGAGCATTTTAAAAGTGGTTTAGGAGACGTGACGTATTATTGCAGCAAACATGATGAAAACAGATGTTAGTATTTTAGTTTTGTCTGATGGTTTCTTTCTGTTTCATGAAGTCTGTCATCAAAACCGAAATAAATCCGACCGGCCTCGGTGCAGTAGGGGGGACCTCACCGTGGTCACGGAGTCAATAGGCTTTTATGTTTCCCTGTTTTATTACTGTTAGAGTTGAGCTGCTTTCAGTGAAATGCACTTCATGTTTATTATTGTTTCAGTCAAAATTCATAATAACCACGAAGGAAAATGGGAGCTTTTCTTCTTTTTTTCAAAGAAAGCAACATGCAGTGGGAGATGCAGAACGATCCAGAGCTAACAAGACAAAGAAAGCAATTTATTTCCCGTAAAGCAGCCTAATCCTCCATTCTTTAAAGACGGCCTTTGCCTAACTAGCCATGCTGTCTAAAATAATTGAATCGTGACCTGCTCTGAAGCACCAGGGTATGCCAGTTTCCAGAGCAGCTTGTTTTCTTTCTACAAGACATTATCCACTTAATTAGGCTGTGATTTAGGCTCAGAAATGCTTTACGGACTGGCCGAACCCTTTAAAAAGACAAAAAGCAAACAATCTCAGGAGGAAGTCTTTGCTTTCCAGGGCATTCTTCACTAATGACTGGATCAAGGCTGGAGCAAACAACAACAGCCCACAGCTCCGGCATCTCAAGTGTGTCAGTGTTTTTCAGCTGTATTTGATTAAAAACGAAATTTACTTTGACTCTGCTTTGAAAGAAATACCATAAGTTATTATTTATGTGATCTCTGTATCTAAAAATCTGCTTTAATTTTAAAGCTAGATGTGAAAAAAAATCTAAACAATAGAAACAAACTGTGAAATGATGATAAATTCAGCAGATATAAGATGAAAAATTGCAAATTTAAAGACAATAGTCCACAAGTTTGTTGTTGGTTTTATCTTGTGAGAGTGTCTGCATGCACGCCGACTGCCTGAAAGAGTTAGATTCATTGTCTTTGTCTCATTGTGGCTTCTGATAATCACTAAAAACTAAACATTAATGGAATTAGAGCGGACTCTGCTTGAACTCTAAGAGATCGACTAGAAGCAGTTTGTGGTAAATGACAGAAAAAGTCACTGTTTGCTATTTGGACACAGCTATGAAGCTGAAAATGACCCTGAGAGGTGACTGGTTCAGACCAGCGTTTCTCGTGTTGGCAGCAGGAAACGTGCTTCAGCTGCAGCACTTTTTACTGCCAGCTGCTCTGTGCAGGTGTGTGTCAGGACGGCGGAAAGCGAAGCGCTGCCATCAGGTGCCTTCAGGCCGCCACTGCTCTCAGCTGCCCAGTCAGGAATCCAGCTCACAAACACTCCGTCTGACGGAGGTTCAGCTTGAGTTGCCGCATCCTTTTCGTCCTCAGTCGGGACGTCTCCGTTACTGTCGTCTTGAGCCTTGATGATTGTCCGTCTGGAGGCTTCTGGAGAAATATTTTCAGTCCAGGATTTCCCACCCATCCAAACCCAAACAAGAGACCCTAAAATCTGATCAAAATGTTCACATTATGAGTAAAACCAGAATAAATCAAGAAAAGCTGCAGCAGTCTTTGAAGTTCCAACACAACAACCAAACCAGGGAGCCTCTGGTTGAAGAAATGAGTTTTCTGTGTAAATGTGGCATCGTGAAGGTAAAATTCAGGCTTCAGCCTGGATTAAAAGACTTTATTTATACAGATACACGTGTGTTGTGTATTGTTTTGCTTCTGTTAAATAGAAAAGTAAATTTGGCTGCGTTTGACGCCGTGGAGTCAAACTGCTGATCCTTCTGCTGCTTTTTCACCTTCCTGAATACATTAAACCTGGATTTACTCGGGTCCAGCATGTCTGCGGCGTTTGATAGGTCTATGAAACGTGATAAATACCAGAGTTGTTAATGTTCTGAATGAGTCTGAGCCAAACAATACCCCAGCGCAAGCAGCCAAGAACCACCTCCTTGTTCTCATTACATACAGAAACAGGACAGATGTCTGCACCTCAAGTGTCGGGGCTTCAGCTTGGCAGAGGAAATCTCTTCTCTTCTGCTTCCCTGCTTGTTTTCCAGGCGGATGGACGAGCTCAGTCCAGCCCGGCTGCAAGGCCGACGTGCTCGCGGAGCTTTGTAGGTGAAACAAAGCATGTAGAGCTGCTTCAGATGCCGGACGTTAAACAAGCCATGTTGTACCGTGCTGCAGGCACGGCCCACTGTACACGTGCAGATGCCAGACATTCCAAGGAGGAAGTTTGTGGAGAAGGGAGGCTGTCAGCCACGGCTTGAGGTCAGAGGTCACATTGTAGTGCTGCGATAAAATACCCCCAAGATAAGCTGTTATTAAGTCCAAGAGAAGTACAAGATATTCTCTTTATCTCCGTCACAAGGCAAGCAGGCTGTTAGATGAACTGTGTAGAAGGTCTGAGTCCTTGAAAGAGATCTTCATTAAAACCAAGTTTTAATCCTTTAATGCTCTGCTGGTTTTATACAGTTTATCCTGTAGAGTTTAAAGTTGTGGAAGTAAACCTGCCTGAGTCATCTCTACCTCCTGGTTGGGTGATGTAGTACCAAGATAAGTATAATATTAAGCCATTATGTTTTCACATTTTAACCATTTACTCGTACAACCCCGGTCCCAAAAAACAGTGTGTAAGATATAAATATACTGACTATACGGTACCTTTCGTTGCTCCCCTTCCAGCTTTTAGCAGGTGTTCTTTTTTCCAGACGTCTTGCTGCAGATTCACTATCAGCTCATATTTTCATCACATGGTGAAACGTCTCCGTTTCGTCCTCTGATGTGTTGCTGATCTTCTACTGGGAATAAAAGATGGGTTGATTCTGTTATTTACGTTTGACACAGCACGTTTTTGGAATTGGGGTTGTATTTTATCCAGATGCGGGTCGATGAGGCAGTGGGTGGTGTAAATAAAGAAAAAGATTAAAACCGGAGCAGGTCTGCGATTTATTTCCTGGGATGCTGATGTTTATATCTGGAGGAAATCCAGAGCACAGAACAAAGAGCCGGGTTATATGAAACAAAAGAACCTGACTCGCGTGTACACCTGCATGATTAAATCAGGTCTGTTTCCCTTTGTTTTGGTGTATGGAAGTCAGATTTTTCCGTGCTCGTTTTTACTTTGGGACTTTTGGCTAAATAAATTTGATCACATGTTTTAATCTCACTGATTCTGACAGGATGATTCGTCATTTCCGTCACCGTGCAGCTGTTTTTGAATAAACCTGTAATTATGCAGTTTTCTGTGTTTTGAATCATTTTGTGACATTAATCTCAGTGAAAGCCATCCATCAGCAGTATTTTACAGCTTTGCACTGCCTGTTCATTCCTCCCTTCTCTAGATTGTAATTGCTTACAATAAGCACCACAGAACTCACCCACAGCTGGTTTCTGCTTTCAATGTATAATAATTGTTTTGCATCACACACTGACAGGCTAAACGTGGCTGTTTGTCATGGTGACTCGGTGGACTGACGTCCGGCTGAGCTCGTACGGAGCCACCCAGCAGTGCTGATAAAAGCTTGGTGAGCTTCCGTAACTTAATCCTGTTTCTTTAGACATGCCGAGGGTCTCAGTTAGAAGGCTTTTCTGTCCTGCTGATGGTCAAGTCGCATCACAAAGACTCAGTAAACTGCAGCTGTACTTTTCAAAGTAGATGAACAAAACAGAATCAAAGGCCCTGCAGGGAATTAAAGCACAACCTGAAAGTTTTATTGATCCCTGGTAAATTTGCAAGAGTCCACCAGGCTTTCATGACCTGTATTTTGCAAATCAAGTCAAACTCAGTAAGACTTGCTGTTTAATAGCCCGTTATTATAAACATCCAGAAAAAATCCAGTAGTTTAAGAAGCTCTGAGCTCTCCACAAAAGCCTACAGTGACGTCCGTAATAACAGCTGCTGCAGCTTTTTGCCAACATAAAAACCAGTGGGTGAAACATAAATGAGCTTTTGGTGATTCGCTGCCTCATATAAAACCTTCATGTGTCTCTGGAATCAAAGTCGGGACAATATCAGTTTATTTACTCTGCTGTCATTAGCGATGGTAGAGGAAGAGAAGCCATTTGGATTTTTATTACTAGATTTACATGAAACATTTATAGAATCTGATTTTTCAACCATAATACACTTTGACTTAAAGAAAAATATAGATTTAATCTAACAAACGATCCTCTTAAAGAATGAAGATCCATAAATGTTGTTTTGTCACTCTGCCGGTGCTCCATCCCTTGGTCTTCAGATTTGTCTGAAGACACTCAAGAGGCCACATCCAGTGGATGTGGACTCATACAGAGGACTTAATGACCTGTGAATGAATCACCCATCACTGGCCGCAGCACAGTGACTTCATTAAGGTGATACATCAGAGAAGAGAAACTCGCTGGCTGATGCCCACTCGTTTTTAATCAAGCCTGCCAGTCATCTCAGGTAACAGCGCCGTGCACAGGTATGGCAGAGATCAAAGTGAGGACATCCACCCTGGAGCTGCTGTCTGATTAATGTGACACTAAACCTGCCAAGGTCGGCTCGGGAGCATGCCAGCGCGGAGAAAGACTGAAAGTTTGACAGCTTAAAGTGGGTGGATCATCGCTGCTTTAAAACAAAAATAGAACTTCAGTCCTTAAAAAAGTAGCACATTTGGTACCTGCTGTAACCTCAAACAAAACAAGAAGTATTCTGCTGCTTCGTTGTTCCCCCGGTTGTTTGGCGACGGGTTTTATGGGGACAGAAGAGCCAAACACGGTCGTACTGGCCTCAAAGCCTCAGCCTGCTTCCTTTAAAAGGCTCCGTTTATCCTTTGGATTTTAACTTGAAACAGACTAGTTTTAATCCTCAGTAAACCAGACCTCGAACAGCTCCCTGCACACAGCAAACAGCAGGGCTCTGGCTGACCCGGAGACAGAACTCAGCATTCCTCTGAATGTTCGTCCCGACCCAGAGGCCTGAGGCCAGGCCTGCTGGGCTCCGCAGGGCAGGCACAGACCTGTCTGCAAGAGCTTTAAAGCATCTGTGGGAGTCGGCTCTGTGCTTGTAGGTTTGCTGAACCTCGACTCATAACCTCGACTGTAGGTCGGAGCGAAGCAGCAGCAGCTTCATTTGGGTGATTGTGTGCATGTTTGCAGGGGACCAGCTTCTCTTGTTACTCTGGATAAACGAGAGGGAGCTCCCCAAAATCTCAGACAAGCTCACAGCTCCTGCGAAGCTCTGTGCTCCTCTATCAGCTGGACTGCTCACCGTTGAGCTAAAAATGCTGGACTAGCAGAGAGGTCCGTCTTCCCACTGCAGAGAGAAAGTGGATTATTCAGGTCTGACAGAATATTGGCCGGTTTGGATCTATTGCAAACAAGTTGTTTCCCCCCAAAATGTGACAACTGTGCTTTGACTGCATCTTGAGTTTCAACCATAGATGGAATTACTTCCAGTCAACATTCACATTTGAAAAATCTAACCCCAGCAGAGACAAAGATAGACATTTGATTTCTCAAGTCTGGCTGCTGATCCAACAGGACCATCATCTAGCTCCACCTTTACATCCCAGCCAACAGCAGGCAGGTGATGCTGGACGAAATGCTGAATACAAACCGGACAGTGTGAGGTGCTCTACTGAACTACATGGCAAAAGAAATGGTTGGAAAATAAGCAATTTTAGAAATTATAAGAACTAGATTAAAATTGTTGTACAAGAAACAAACAAAATGAATGTAGATATCTGTTCCCCCCACCATTACACCAGCAGCAGCCTGAAGCGTTGATCCAAGGCAGGATGGATCCATGTTTTCATGATGTTTCCAGCAGATTCTGAGCCGAGCATCTGAATGTGGAGCTGAAATGGAGACTCATCAGACCAGCAACGTTTCTCCATCTTCTATTGTCCAGTGTTGGTGAGTGTGTGTGAATTGTAGCCTCAGTTTCCTGTTCTTAGCTGGCAGGAGGACCCCGGTGTGTCTTCTGCTGCATCCTGGTCCAGACAACTGCTGCTCTGGATGTTTTCTCTTCTTCAGACCATCTCTGGAAACCCTGGAGATGGTTGTGGATGGAAATCCTAGTAAATACTCAGACCAGCAACCATGTCACGTTCAAAGTCTCTTAAATCCTCATTCCGATGTTCAGGTTGAACTCCAGTACTGCCGTGTGATTGGCTGATAGATACCTGCATTAACCACAGGTGGAGCTGATGAAGAGCAATTTGATCAAATTTCTCCAAAAGGTCATTTAATGAGATGTAGTCAGAATTTTCCATCATCATACAGCGTCACTTCTCCAGATACTATAACATGGCCTAGAAGCAAATGGCCTGCAGACTCTGATGCATTCTTGCTGTCAAAGATGGAGCTTCAGGATAGATGACTTATCATTTTCCTCCCCAAAGAGAGTTTCCAGCCACAACAGACATTCCAGCAGACCGTGAAGCTCTGCTCCAGATGTAGATCTTTCATTTTTCATGTGTGGAGTGACAGACGTGGGTATTGAGGCTGTAGCAGTGTTTGGCTAAAGTAAACTCTCTTGTGAGAGCCTGACACTTGGACCCATTGTAAACAGGAAATGGCTTTTTAATCTCTTAGACTTGGCCTGGGTCGTCATCACAGGATTACATGTTGGTTTTGTAGTTATGTGAATCAGCTTTTGGATACATTTTACTTGGGAAACTGTTATAGAAAGTTATGGTGTTATATAACAGCCCAGGATCAATAATTACATAATTTGACATGCAGGATTTTTTCTGGGGGCTCTGGTATTGTATAACAACTGCTTCCATCGTGCAGTAATTAGGCACAGCTGGACAGTATGAGTTAGATTTAGAGTAGGAACCTAAAATGACCATTTTTGGGGAAAAAACGCGACATGTCTGCACTTTTGGTCTGGATAGTGTTTTAGCTTTTAACATGATTTAACTGTCGCCCTGTTGCAAAATCATCGTACAAAATATTAATTATAAACCAGACGGCATACTTTGAATATACATATATATTTTTGTTTATGTGGAGCATTTGCAGTGCTGAAATGAGGTGCAAAGTGTGGCACATTCACCGTTCAGCACCCTCACTGCCTGTAAAAGCAGCAAGAAAAATCCATTTTTGAAGTCCGGAGCACAAACTTTCCTTATTTGGAAGCAAACAGACCCCTTTCCCTTTATTTGGAATAGATGGAAATGCAAAGCAATTTGGAATCCTAGAGAACAAAACTGGCTCTGCTTTTATCCAAAACAAACTCTGAGATCCCCATTTCCACATTTCAGGGAAGTGTTTTCATAGCAGAGCGGTTAGTCACTGTTCGCCCTGTTGACACAGTCAGACTTCTGTTTAATCTGTTTATTTTTGGTTACCCCAAAACCTCTTGTTTCCCACATAGTGTCCGGTTTAAGTGCCAGGAAGTTTTAAAGATTATATAATAAAATGTTGTAATGTGCAGTCCAATGCAAGCTCTCTAAGAACATCCAAACCTCATAAATGAGTGTTTATGGGAAGCTGAAGAGCAGCCAGAGATGGAGAAGAGTCCAAAAGAAAAAGCTGGCATTTTCCCCAAGGACAATAGATAAATCGTGAGGCAGGAAAAGCCTTGCAAATGACTGCATTCCTTGTTAACCGTGTAAGGTTATTTTTGCCCCTGCAGGCTTGGAGGAGCAGGCATCTTTTGTTCACCCTGCAGCCTGAAACCGGAAAGGCCAGTTTGCATTGTGCCCTGCTTGGCCCCTGATCTCCGTCCCGTCATCATCCATCCATCCATTGTAGAGCCAAGCTCGGTTAATGAAGTGTGTCTTCAGGTCTACTGACAGATAAACGCTCTGACTTTATGGTTCACTGTAAAATAAGACAAATGGGAAGCCGAGACTTCACGGATATTTTAAGATGAAGAGTCTAGATTATGTGGCGTGAACCTCAGACAATGACCAAGATCTCTGCCTAAATATCTAAAGCTGTCTCCCGTCTCCAGTGTGTTCGGTCTGCTTGCTCTTTGTGTTTATACATGCTGTTTATTGTGTTTTCTAGGGACATTCCACTGGCCAGAAATCCCCTCTGACTGTCCGCAGGAGGTGAAAGGCCTAATGCAGGCTGTTTTCCTGTTGCTATACCAGAGTCCATCTGGTGTTGGGGTAGCTCCTCAGGGCCTCCTCTGCGTCCCTGTGATCGTGTCTTGTGGAGATCAAGAGGAGTTTCTCGTGTTGATCTCATGATAAAAATGGTTGTTATTGGAGTGAAATTACCTGTTCCCGTCCAGTGAGGTGACCAAGTTGGAAAGTGAAGGACTCTCCAGGTTTCTTTTGGAAAATGTGATGTTATTGAGGGAGGCGTAACATGATTCAAGGCTGATTTGTAAGTGACCAGAGGTTTCAGTGCTGAGTTTTTGGTGTGTTTGAAAGAAACTACTAAAATCTTTTTCCAGGGTTGAAGGAGCGGTCATCCTCGTGGTGTTTACCTGCTTCTTAAGCACTATTGTGTTGCAGTAGTTTGGATTTGTAGTTTCTTTTGGTGATCTGGCTTAATTAAAAGTTTAGATCTCATTAAGTAGTTTAGGACATTGGTTTTAACATCTATTTCTACAGGTGAGTGGAAATCAGGTGACCAGAATGTCTGTTTTATTATGCAGCCAAAGTAAGACTGTGGATTTTCAATTAATATCACTTCCATTTCATTAATGCACAAGTAGTTCTTAAGTAAGAACATGATGTTCAGCACGGTGTAAAAAGTAGTTCCAGGGTGATGTTCAGCACGGTGTAAAAAGTAGTTCCAGGGTGATGTTCAGCACGGTGTAAAAAGTAGTTCCAGGGTGATGTTCAGCACGGTGTAAAAAGTAGTTCCAGGGTGACGTTCAGCATGGTGTAAAAAGTAGTTCCAGGGTGATGTTCAGCACGGTGTAAAAAGTAGTTCCAGGGTGATGTTCAGCACGGTGTAAAAAGTAGTTCCAGGGTGATGTTCAGCATGGTGTAAAAAGTAGTTCCAGGGTGACGTTCAGCATGGTGTAAAAAGTAGTTCCAGGGTGATGTTCAGCATGGTGTAAAAAGTAGTTCCAGGGTGACGTTCAGCATGGTGTAAAAAGTAGTTCCAGGGTGATGTTCAGCACGGTGTAAAAAGTAGTTCCAGGGTGATGTTCAGCACGGTGTAAAAAGTAGTTCCAGGGTGACGTTCAGCATGGTGTAAAAAGTAGTTCCAGGGTGATGTTCAGCAAACGTGTAAAAAGTAGTTCCAGGGTGACGTTCAGCACGGTGTAAAAAGTAGTTCAAGGGTGATGTTCAGCACGGTGTAAAAAGTAGTTCCAGGGTGACGTTCAGCATGGTGTAAAAAGTAGTTCCAGGGTGGTGTTCAGCACGGTGTAAAAAGTAGTTCCAGGGTGATGTTCAGCACGGTGTAAAAAGTAGTTCCAAGGTGATGTTCAGCACGGTGTAAAAAGTAGTTCCAGGGTGGTGTTCAGCATGGTGTAAAAAGTAGTTCCAGGGTGATGTTCAGCATGGTGTAAAAAGTAGTTCCAGGGTGATGTTCGGCATGGTGTAAAAAGTAGCTCCAGGGTGATGTTCAGCATGGTGTAAAAAGTAGTTCCAGGGTGATGTTCAGCACGGTATAAAAAGTAGTTCCAGGGTGATGTTCAGCACGGTGTAAAAAGTAGTTCCAGGGTGATGTTCGGCATGGTGTAAAAAGTAGCTCCAGGGTGATGTTCAGCACGGTGTAAAAAGTAGTTCCAGGGTGATGTTCGGCATGGTGTAAAAAGTAGCTCCAGGGTGATGTTCAGCAAGGTGTAAAAAGTAGTTCCAGGGTGATGTTCAGCACGGTGTAAAAAGTAGTTCCAGGGTGATGTTCAGCAAGGTGTAAAAAGTAGTTCCAGGGTGATGTTCAGCAAACGTGTAAAAAGTAGTTCCAGGGTGATGTTCAGCATGGTGTAAAAAGTAGTTCCAGGGTGATGTTCGGCATGGTGTAAAAAGTAGCTCCAGGGTGATGTTCAGCATGGTGTAAAAAGTAGTTCCAGGGTGATGTTCGGCATGGTGTAAAAAGTAGCTCCAGGGTGATGTTCAGCAAGGTGTAAAAAGTAGTTCCAGGGTGATGTTCAGCACGGTGTAAAAAGTAGTTCCAGGGTGATGTTCGGCATGGTGTAAAAAGTAGCTCCAGGGTGATGTTCAGCAAGGTGTAAAAAGTAGTTCCAGGGTGATGTTCAGCAAACGTGTAAAAAGTAGTTCCAGGGTGATGTTCAGCATGGTGTAAAAAGTAGTTCCAGGGTGATGTTCAGCAAGGTGTAAAAAGTAGTTCCAGGGTGATGTTCAGCATGGTGTAAAAAGTAGTTCCAGGGTGGTGTTCAGCAAGGTGTAAAAAGTAGTTCCAGGGTGATGTTCAGCACGGTGTAAAAAGTAGTTCCAGGGTGATGTTCAGCACGGTGTAAAAAGTAGTTCCAGGGTGGTGTTCAGCATGGTGTAGCATCTCTTCTTCTAACATGTCTGGGACATGAGGAGACCAGTTGCTGGAGTTTTAGGAGAGGAATGTTGTCCCATTCTGGTCTGATGCAGGATTCTAGCTGCTCTACAGTCCTGGACCTTGGTTGCTGGATTTCTGCTTCCATGATGCTCCAGATGTTGTGTACTGGTGAAAGGTCTGGACTGCAGGCAGGCCAGTTCAGCAGCCGGACTCTTCTCCTGTGAAGCCATGCTGCTGTGATGGATGCAGGATGTGGTTCAGCATCGTCTTGCTGAAATCTGCAAGGCCTTCCCTGAAAGAGACGTTGTCTGGATGGGAGCAGATGTTGCTCTAAAACCTCCATGTACTTTTCAGCATTGATGGAGCTTCACAGATGTGGAAGCTGCCCACGCCATAGACACTAATGCAGCCCCATCCCATCAGAGATGCAGCTTTTCACCTGTCCACTGATAACAAGCTGGATGCTCCCTCTCCTCTTTAGTCTGCAGGACACGCCGTCCATGTTTCCACAAACTAGTTCACATCTTCATCCAGGTTTCCACTTTGCCTCAGACCATTTTAAATGAGCTTTGGTCCAGAGAAGACGGAAGAAGCTGGTTCTGGATCCTGTTCACATCTGGCTTCTTCTCTGCATGATGGAGCTTTAACCTGCATTAGTGGGTTTCAGGGTGAACTGTGTTCACAGACGGTGGTTTCTGGAAGTCTTCCTGAGTCCATGCAGTGGTTTCCAGTAGAGAATCATGTCTGCTTTTACTGCAGTGCTGCCTGAAGATATTTTGATGATAATATACACTGTAGATCAGGGGTGTCCAGCTCCGGTCCTCAAGGGCCCCAATCCTGCAGGTTTTCGATGTATCCCTGCTCCAACACACCTGACTCAAATCAATGAGTCGTTGTATAGAACTTCACAGGCTGTTAGATCCATTTAATTTGAGTCAGGTGTGTTGGAGCAGGGACAAAGTGAAAACCTGCAGGACAGTGGTCTTTGAGGACTGACTTTGGACACCCCTGCTGTAGATGGAGGCTGTACAATGTCTTCAGAAACTTTCTGAAACTATGCCATAATTCTTAGAGCCGGTTTGTGTGACTGGCCCAGTTGGCGGAGCTTCGATTTCCCCAGGGGATGAATATTAACACCTTCTAGTTGGATTCTTAAGCTGTAGCTTTTAGGGTCTTACCTAACTATTGTCTCTTTGGACAAAAGTATCTGCTACGACTGTAATGTCTCACATTCATGAACCTCTGTCCATCTTTCCATCTGAGAGACTCTGCCTCTCTGAAATGCTCCTTTTATACCCAGTCATGTTACTGACCTGTTGCCAGGTAACCTGGTTAGTTGTCCAATGCTCCTCCAGGTGTTTGTGGTTTGTACCAGGTACTTTTCCAGCCTTTTGTTGCTCCTGCTCCTGAGATCAAATTCAAAATGAGCTCATGTTCTCCATGAAATGGTAAAATGTCTGATATGTTGTTTATGTTCTGTTTATGTTTTTCCCTTCATCCCAGCTTTTTTAGATTTGGGGTTATAAATGAGTGTGTGGAAGGAGTTTTCTTGTTTTCTTGCAACTCTGTTTTTTATTATTGTAAATGGAGGTTTTCTGTCATCCAGTCTGGAAATGTAATAACAAGGATTTAAAGCCAATAATTTCAGTTAAATTTAGAAAGATTTAATGATTTAAATGTGGGTCTAAATATGAACAAACACACATCAGCTGATGCAGTCAGGCAGCTTGGTAATGCACACAACACACTCTGTAGGGGATGACGGCAGGAACTCAGTGATCGAATCCGTGTTTGTTCACAAAGACTGTCCCTCCGGTGACGTATGATGCTAAAGATGAAGATGAATGAAAATCAGAGCCAGACAAAGACTCTCGTCTGAGAGGTGAAAAAAACAAATCCTTGGCTGAACCTGCTGCTTCGAAGCTACCAGTCTGACTTCATACTGAAGGCTCCTTGTAATCAGTGCTGTCCTCTTTTTTACCTTAATGACCACATTATTGTATTTATTTTTTACCTTCTGTTAGAGCCTGGATGAGCTGGATGATGATGAAGTTGGAGATAAAGACAGAAGGGAGGAAGAGGAGCTGGTTCAGACCAATACGTTCCAGAATGAGGCCATGACGGCTGACCCTGCCACTGGCTACCTAATGGTAAGTTGTGCCAACGCTAAGGAAGATGGTGTTTTCCAGCATATTTATGCCTGTCAGGCTTCAGTGCTGCCTAACAGAGGCTCTGCCGCTCAGGAAGAAGAGCTCAGGAAGGAGCCGAGTTCCTGAGAAAACCTGCTGTCCATCTCAGACGTGTGGTCAAACACCTGAAGATGTATAACAACCTTATCAGTAGACGCAGGTCCAAAAGAATTTTATTTTATTCATTATATTTAGAAAACAGAAGCATGTTGAGATCTTTACTGTGGTTAATTTTAACTCCAGTTTTTAATTGTTTTGGGGAATGAAGCTACTGATTGTTCTGAAACGGGAACACAGCGTTTTATCTGCTCAACAAACCTGTGCTGAGATTCTCCAGCATCTGGACAGGAGTCTCGCTCTGTGAAGTCCTGGGAAAAGCATGTCTCCATGTACGCCTCCATGTGTGGCGTGTCCGGCGTAGTCGTGTGTTATGAGCAGTGATGCAGCCTGATAGCAGCGTATCTGATACAAATCAGTGTGTAGAGTCATTCTGACCACCAGCTCAGATCTCCAGCGTGTCCCTGACCAGTACAAGCTTCAGGTTTAGGGTTGACAAGGCTGCTAAACCAAGTATTTGAAGTTTTCAGATCTGTGTTTTTAGCTTAAAAAATATCATAAAATTGCTTCATGTGGCGGGAACGTGCGACAGAAGCTCATTGTTGATGGGGGAAATAATTATCTAAATCCCTTTCTGACTGGCTACACAACCCAAAGTTTAGCTAATTCAGTCATAATAAATACGTACAAAATAAAGCGTTTCCTTAATTTGTTTCACATAAAATTAAACTGATTTTATATATTTTACGCATGTCAACACAGCGTAAGTTAAGCAGATAAGACTTCTGGGTCATGTGACCTTTTTCCCCAACTTGTTCAGAGCACAAATTGGAAACTACATAACAGTTCCTTATTAAAAAAACAATTGTTTTTTCAGTTTGTTTTATTTCAAAGAGAGAAAAAAAACTGCCTGAAAGTACTCAGACCTACAGGAGGATCCTTTTATACCCAATCCTGACACCCTCACCCTGTCACCATTTAATCTTCCTGAGCCTTGTTACCTACATCCTGCTTTTTATCCTTCTTTGGATTTGTTGCATCCAGTTTTCTTGAATTTACTTAACATAGGTTGGCAGTGAAGACTGGAGACTGGAAATCAATCATTTATTTTTACAATACCAATAAAATCCTAACTAATGGGATCTTTTAGGACACGTTTACTGAGATTTAGCTGTGATTGTTCCCTAGCCGTGAAGTTTGAGACAGCAGGGTGTGTTTTTTTTTTTTTTTAGCTAATCTTGAATTTCATCCATATCCAACGTATTTTTACGTTGTGACTGTAAACAAGATTTGTAGCACAGACTTTCATTATAACCACATTTTTTACCCCCATGCTTTAAAAGAAAGTAAAATAAAGATTGTCTGTAGTTATTAGTATGCTCCAGAGAGACACAATGCAGCTGAACGTGGCTCTGGACTTGGTCAGCCTGAGATCCTAACAGCTACGCTAAGTGGTACGATGATCCCACTTCACTCCTGTTCAGAGATGACATGTAAAATTATTTATGTAAAGCTGCATGTAGAAGTTCAACCTTTTAACCGCAGCCAGCATCATGATGTTTCCCAGCTGTCAGATTGGGAGGTAAAATGATGTAAAATGAATGTATGAATAGATGTAGCAGCATAAAGGTCGACCAGAAGAAGAAAGCAGAATTTATTACTAACAGAACTTTGTAGAAATAACACACAGATCAACAGAGACCAAACCTTTTCTCATCTCATCGTTCTCTCAAGTCTTGGCTTTCAGGAGAAAAAATATTGTTATTGAAACAAACACACAACAGAAACTATTTCCATGTTTCCACTTTTTCCTCATTTCCAGTTATTCCTGCTACTATTTACCTGCTATCCTCACTAAACCAACTCCAGCTCAGCTGCTTTGTGGCGCCACCGTGCATCAGAAACGTCTTCTTGGCTTTATTCCAGCCATAGAGGAGCATTATTTTTCTTCTTTTCACACACACACAGAACTTTCTGCTCACTGGTTGATCTTTGGCTGCTCCTGATTGGACGTTACCGTCAATCTAAGCTCTCTGATTGGTGGAAAGTCTGACAGGAAGTGGCTTCATCATCATGTCCAGGTCTAAATAGAGGTCTCTTAGCAACATAGTAGTGATGGTGATGTTTTTATGATGAAATGTGATAAATAAAGGTCTTATGTTGGATAAGTCATTGTGGATTTACCAGATAGAGTCAACATTTCACAGCTGGACTGTAAACCTCCTGGACGGGATAGAAATGCCTGGAAAACTTTTCTAAATCACCTAAAGTCAGGGTGTGACTGAGGCTTTCGGGGAAGCTGCATCTTGTACATATACTAATATTAGTACACGGTAGCACAGGCGAAAACACGGTTATTGCCAAAAACATTATGCTGCTACAGTTTGCAGCTGGGACAGTGAGAAAAATCTTTCAACAACCACAAACAGCAGCAGTGAGTTGGTTGCTGTTTGGTCGTCTCCTGGTACAAAACCACCAATGCTGCTGTCCGGTGATAACAGACATGGAACCGCTGCGTTGTCACAGAATTCCACAAAACACTTCTTATGAGGATCCTGATCATTTTCAAGCCTCACATTTTAGTTTTTCATCACTGGGTGTCCAAAACAAAGTTATTACTGTTTTTTTTACGCTACTACTGCTGCTGTTTGAAAAGCTGCTGCATCTTCACGGCGGTGAACAGAAGCCAGCAAAAACCACTTTTTCTAACTCGGGGGTGGGACCCCTGGGGGGGTCCAAAGTTATGACAAGGGGGGGCAGAGCACGGCTAAATAAAACTTGAGTTTTTGCACTGTTAGCAAAATATGGACACAGAAATTTCAACTACCAAAGAAAAGACCAGGAACATGAAGAGGCGTGTCTTGTGCTGGGCTTGACCAGGTAACGGTCATGTAATGGTGATGTCAGTGGTGGGCAATGCAGAGAGGCCGCCGTGTGTCGTACGTGTGACAGTATACGCTAGCTAACAGCAGCATGAAGCCAGGGTATCCTACCAGGAAGCTTGTTTGTAAGCCACCTGAGGTTTTAGGAGGAAATTTGCTGAGTCCCTCCCCCACATCATCTAAAGCCCTGGAGGCTTCTTGTGTTGTATCTTTGCTCATGGCCAAGAAAACCTTCAGCATGGATGAAGACGTCCTGCTGCTGCTGACGATGATGATGGCTTTGATGCCAGTTTGCTACTGGAGAGATGAAGTGGGGACATCGTTGGAAAAGTTGTGGGAAAACTCGGAGCCTCCAGACTCAGTCCAGCTGGATGAATCACAGACGTGGAGGAAACTTGTTGCTTTTGTTTGAGAGGACATCTCTGATGTTTAAACACTTCTCTGTGAAAACAGTCTGAGCTTTAGGAATGAAAAAATAATTACTTCATGGAAAACTGACATGGAATAATAAATAAAATGTCATTTAAAATGTTTTATATTTGAAAATGTGTTTTCATTTACAAATTGAAATGATGGGACCACGATGTTCACCTCGTCTCTGCTGCTTAGCAGGTGCTTGGTAGGGATGGAGGATCGATCCACATACCCATAGTATCGACACTAAGGCTGGTATCGGCATCGGTATCGTTCGATACCAGCGTGATGAGATCAGTGTTTCTCTTGTAGAAGGCTTGAATGTGATGAGAGACAACGGTCGGTTTTATTTAGATCATTTGCATTGTTGACTTTATTTTTCTCAAGCAGTTGTGTTATTTTATTATTAATTACCTGGTTAATGTTATTTTTCATTGGTTACAAACAAAAAACCTTAAATGAAAATTTCTTAGTGTTTAATAAAAATGTTTTATTTGATGTTTTATTATGATCAGAATCATGATCAATAATTAAAGGCAAGATGAATAAATGATTGTTGAATTTCAAGCAGCAAGTATCAGTACTGTATCGGTGATACTTGCCCTGGATTTACTTGGTATCATATCGTCCAGCCCTCGTTCTTGGCTGAGAAATGCGTCATCAGGGTGAGCATACAGAATCTGTGGAGGATGATTAGCAGAATGGTACGGAGGCCTCATCGCAAAACACGACCAGAAATACCAGCAAAAACAAAGCTCCTCGGAGATTATAACAAGTGTTTGGTTGCTGGTTTGACCAGTAAAAGATTCTGAACTGAGAATAGTAGGAATAATTCTGGACGTGCCATTTTTTTAATGTAAATAGAAACAGATAAAAGTGATTTAGCTGTAATTTGAGCTGAAGTTAATGTAGGTGCAGCTGATTCCCGGTTAGAAAGGTGTGTGTAACAGTGTCTGAAGAATCCTGCTTTTATTTCTCTTAAAAGAAAATCTCTGACATGAAAATTGTTTTTGAAAGGAATGAAATGGTTTGTGGCTGTGCGACATCCCTGCTGGGTGAAGCAGGGAGTCGTGCTGCAGATGGATTGGCTGTAATGCAGCAGCAGGCTGGAACTGTCTGAGGGTGTTTACCCAAAGCCACGACTTGTATGAAATTTGTACATGAGCAGGAAGATTGTGACAGCACCTGCTGAGACGGGGCCTTGATTCAGGAGAAAAAATCTTAACCCAGGAATTCAACTATTCACATAGAGAATATGTGTAAACAAACAGCAGACAGTTAAAAGAACTGGCTTCACGTAGCTTTGCTCCACATCTGGTAGAGTACAGTCCATCATCCGAAGCAGAATATGGCCTCTGAATCTAATCTCACCACCGCTGCATCAGCTCCAGCCCGGACCAGATGCGGCTACGCAGCATTTAATGCAGGACGCTTCACTGTTGCTCATATAAAACTGATATTTTCATTCTCATGCAGTCCAGCGCCGGCGCTCACATGCAGCAGAGATGTAGTTTCACCAGTGGATTTACAACGACGCTGTCATGTCTGTAAGGGAAGGGCTGTTCCTCCAGGTCCATGCATCACAGGGAGGCCAGCCCATGCCAGGTTAAGATGTACAGCGTTGCCCGGCCAGCTGAAGGCATTTGGAGGGCAGAAAAGTTTTAACCCACTTAAAAATAATAATAATAAAAAGGTTTTTAACAAAGTGATGCCCTTGTACAACTTAAACTACACATAGAAAATACACAAAAACCATAAAATATAAATAAAATGTGATTTTATCACACCGACACCCTCCTCACCAGCTACACATCACAGCCAACTTAGCTTGGCAAGAAAAGATTAACTGGTTTGTAGCCATTAATTATACAAGGATGGGGTCAACATAGAGGTCAGCGGAGACGAGGATAAAATTATTTTGACTTTTTTTTCATTAATAATAGATATTTTTTATGTTTCAAAGCCAAAGTAACACAAAGAATTTTCATCAACATACGAACTTTAGTTTCCCTTTTACAGTTTGTCTCCCAGGATCTGTTGTCCAGTTGGGGCAGAAATTAAACATTTCACACATTTAAAATATTTAAGTCCTCCATGAAAAAGTGGAGAAAACAAACTAAATAGCTGCATTCACACGTGTTGAACAGTGGGAACAAACGTGGGTTTGAGTAAATTTAAGGTCTTATTCCCGTATGTAAGCAAAGGTTTCTTTCTGGAGCTACCTCTGACACATGATGGAGGTCTGCCTGGTCCGGGACAGTCTCACCGCCCTCCGGGAGGCAGTCCGTTACCATCACGCCCGAACCGGCAAAATAAAAAAACTCTTCGGTTTCCTCCGTCTGAATGAGCGGAACCATCAGATTCAGCTTCCCTCTCGTCCTGCAGGACATGCTGGCAGAACTGACCTGAAAACACATTTACACAATTACAATTAATCAGTAACACACATCCAAAAATAAAAAGTGTAATCAGTACTTATTATGATATTACATTTATTTATCTTTGTGTTATTGATTATCTGTATAGACACACATATGGATAATGATTATCCCTGTTTTTATACCCCAACCAGACAAGGTCTCCCATCACTGTTGTGTAAATACAGTTTAGTTCATTTTCGACAAGAATACAATGAAATTATC
Source organism: Melanotaenia boesemani (assembly GCF_017639745.1). Taxonomy (NCBI): domain Eukaryota; kingdom Metazoa; phylum Chordata; class Actinopteri; order Atheriniformes; family Melanotaeniidae; genus Melanotaenia; species Melanotaenia boesemani. The sequence continues at coordinate 26,620,249 of NC_055704.1, forward strand.
GTTGAAGAGCAATATTTTAAAAACCAACCCACCGAAACATAATTTACAAGAAAAACTAAGCAGCGTTTACCTCATGATCCTTATCTTTGTCCATGCAGGCTTCCGTTTTTAAGTTTGATGTGATGCGTCATCGTAGTTTTACTGCTGACATGAAGTCACATGACCTGCATAACTGACCCCAGAAACCATTCAAGGCTTAGTGGGTTTCCTGCAGAGAAATGGGAAATTAAAAATAAAATTATGTTTTTCAGCGTAATTTTAAAAAATGCATCAAAAAATGTGGCTTGAATAGAAGTCAGTGGTAGAAATATTTTAGTTTAATCTGACATTATATACCAAATAAGACTAATAAGAAAGTAGAATTTCATGTTAAAATATTAGTATATAAATATTAGAAGTCATCTGCAAACATGATAAAAACTGGTTTCTAAAGGATTAAATTTTTATTGTGATTAAGTCATGATATGAATTTTTTTTTTTAATTTTATAATTAAAAATACAAATACATTTTTAAAGCATGTATAATGGATAAAACATTTAATCTGACATGCAAATAGTGATAATGTAACTAAATCAGTCATCAGACGGTTAATGAGAAGCTGCTGAGACTCCGTTCAAGCCGCCACAGTTTCATACGGATGTCAGAGGTCCATAAACACTGTTTTCAGTGTTTTCCCCATATTCAGCCTTGGTCCTTCATCTCAGCCGTTCCAGATGTCTCTATGGAGAACGGGCTGTTTCTGTGTGAACCTTTAAATGTTCATGAGTGGAGCCTGGCCACGCCCCTCTCTGGGAGAGGATCTGGCTTTCGCTGGCGCAACCTCGGTCTGAGCGGTCGCACCGCATTTCATCCGACTCTGACATCACCGTTTCCTCCTGCCCAGTTTGTCATATTTACTGTGCTGCCCTTTTCCTTTTTGTGGAGGCAATGCGGGGTTAAGCGTCTTGCCCAAGGACACTTCAGCATGTAGTCAGTGGAAGCCTGGAATCGATCCGCCTACCTTCCGGTCGAAAGACGACTGCTCTTCCTCCTGAGCTACAGCCGCCACAAAAAAATTGTAAATGCAAACAACAACAAATCACCGGCATTACTTTAAAAGTATGAAGGACTAAAGCAAGTAAAACACTGACGGAGGGACTGGTGTATTTACAGGTAGCTAGGTTAACGTGCGGGTCGGGTCAAGGGTTATGTCCTTCATTGTCGGATCAGGTCCAGGTTTCTCTGGAAGATTTCCCTGGGTCGGGTTTGGTGATCATCCTAACGGGTTCAGGTGGGTCCTGGTTGGTAAACTGGATCCTTGCAGGACTCTGCAGACCAACTCGGCGGCATCGTCTGTACACCACTCTGTACAGAAGTAGGAGCTCCACAAGAGGCCACGGTTAACATTCGTGTTCTCCTTTTTCTCCGTCTCCTTCTTTCATTCATCAGTTGAGCATCATTTATCGGGTCAGTGGGAAGAACCTCCACATGGATAGATGGACATGAAGCCTCCATTACACCTGGAAATACTACGCACCACGTTGCCATCTGCTGCTCATGCGTGTCACTTCAGGATCACGTACCGTTCACACTCAGCGTGATGAAGGTCGCAGTGAAAGATAGCCATCTGCAGGCATATGCGACTAGTTATCAGGCCACAAGGAGAGCTGTTCCAGTGGTGCAACAGTCAGAAACATCTCTTAACGTGACGCCAGCTCTCCGTCTGCCTCACTCTCACCTGGAGGAGATAAACTGCTGACAAAATCTAATTCCAGGCCTTTAAAACAAGCCTCATCTACATTTTTAATTATCACCTCTTAGCCCAAACGTGGTGCTGATGCAGCACATGACGTTTCAGGAGCAGCAGCTGCTGAGCCAACAGTTCGTTTTGCTTCCTGGAACAATGCTGGATCACAGTCACACCTCGGATTCAGGACTTTTAGGATTACAGATACATAAGCCAACCTAGCCGCAGTGTTTACTTTTGACATGAAAAGAAAACAAAGAAGAAGCTTATTTTTTCCATGAAATGGTAAAATGTCTCATCATCATCCATGTTGTTTATGTTCTATTGGGAATAAAATATGATGAGATTTACAAATCATTTTATTCAGGTTTTATTTTACACCCAGCTGGAGGTGTGCTGGATGATTCTTCTTCTTCTAGAGGCATCAGGTTAACTACTTCAGTCAAAATAACGACAAGATGTTAATCTGACTTTGAGTTTTGTCTTATTTTCTCCTTCAGCCGGTCTCAGCTTGACGTTTCCAGCTGGAATCGATCATCCAGGCACCTTGCTGTGATTACGATGCGCTGAAGGCATGTTGGTAAAAAATAGAGCAACAAGACACAAAACCTCGAATTAAGCCTGAAGTCATTATGATGAACATGTTGTCATAAATAAATGCAGCAAAAACCTGCAATGGATGTCTTTCTGCTACACAAATTAATTTCCAGGATCCTGGAATTCTGGTTTTGCCTGGAAGCCGCTGAGCATCTTGAAAAACCGAGCATGCGTCTTATTTGAGCCTCCAGTAAAACTGAGATTGATCAGCAGACTGAGAGCTGTGCTGTTTGGTGAATGGAAAGAATGCACATCGCTTCTTTATGAGCAAAGATGGCCAACCGTTAGAGATGTTTGGATTTAATGAGCAGTCAAGCAGAAAAGATTTAGATCTACTCTATTCTACTCTACTGGATTTAAAGCAGCGTGGAGGAGAACACAGGGATGTGCACAGAAGAGAGATTTTTCTGAATTCAGTATGCAAGAAGTCGTCGTGGAGCAGATCTTTATTTCTGTGTGTTCTTGGTTACTCTGAGCTTTGCTGTGTGGCTTATGGGAGCTGTCAGCACAGCTCAAGCATGATAAATAAAGTTACCCAAGCTCGTACTGTGTGCAGCGAGGGAGACACAAGCTGCATCAACGAGCGGATTATTAGCCCCGGCAGATGGTGCACGCTGAGAGATGCTGCTCAAAGGTGTTGCAGCGGCATGACGGATGAGGTGTGGGATGATTTCTCAAAACAAATGTAATTTTATTTTTGGGTTTCAGCTAAATATGACTGTGTCGCAACAGTCCACAATTTCTTCTTCTGTAGCTTTTAATCATGCTTATCATGCTTCCTCTGTGGTACTGCCAGAGCTGGGACCAGTGCATGGTTTACACCAACCCGTGCTTCGGTTTGCTTTGTCTCTATTAGTACACCTGGATTTTAATCTCCTGGACTGGAAGACCTGATTTAAAGTAATTATTAGAGGAGACTTAAAACCTGGAGCATGTTTAATGTGTTTGAGGAAAACCTGAAAACAAAAGCTGCTCGAATGTTATTAATTTCATTCAAATGTCTGTAATTTGGTTTGTTTATGTACAAACGTTGCAGAAACTCTTATAAAAAACTTGAGTAATTTCAGACCCAGGCATACTGGTGGCCACTTTATTAGGTCTGCCTCGCTAGTACCGGGTTAGACCCCTGTATCATCCAGAACCACCTTCATTCCTAGTGTGACAGATGGAAGCAGGTGGTGGAAACCTTCCTCAGAGGTTTTCTCCATGTTAACATGACAGCATCACACAGTTGCTGCAGGTTTGTCGGCTGCATCCTTGATGAGAATCTCCCGTTCCACCACATCCCAAAGCTGCTCTACTGGACTGAGATCTGGTAGCTGTGGAGGCCGTTGGAGTCCAGTGAACTCATCGTCATGTTCTAGAAAGCAGGTGGAGATGATCTGAGCTTTGTGACATGGTGCATTATCCTGCTGGAAGTAGCATCAGAAGATGCTCCACTGTGGTCATAAAGGGATGGACATGGTCAGCAACAATACTCAGGTAGGCTGTGCTGGTTAAACCAGGCCACGTTGGTACTAAGGGGCCCAAAGTGGACCAAGAAAATCTCCCCCCACCATTACACCAGCAGCAGCCTGAAGCGTTGATCCAAGGCAGGATGGATCCATGTTTTCATGATGTTTCCAGCAGATTCTGAGCCGAGCATCTGAATGTGGAGCTGAAATGGAGACTCATCAGACCAGCAACGTTTCTCCATCTTCTATTGTCCAGTGTTGGTGAGTGTGTGTGAATTGTAGCCTCAGTTTCCTGTTCTTAGCTGGCAGGAGGACCCGGTGTGTCTTCTGCTGCTGTAGCCCATCTGCTTCAAGGCTGGACGTGTTGTGTGTGTGTGTGTGTGTGTGTGTGTGTGTGTGTGTGTGTGTGTGTGTGTGTGTGTGTGTGTGTGTGTGTGTGTGTGTGTGTGTGGTTATTTGTGTTAACAAGCAGGTGTGAACTGGTTGTATAATGAGGACTGTGTGTTTTTGGATATGTTAAGTCTTTTTTTGCTGGACAGGATCATATCTGGTCTGTTCTGGTCTGACTGCATTTCTGAGCAGCATCATGTTCTGGTTCTGTCAGACCAGGTTTCCAGGTCAGTTTTCCTGTTGGTTAATTTAAACTACGACATTCTGTGGAAGGAGTAGACACTTATTTACATTTAGACATTTTTATGTCTGCACACATCTGATTGATTAGGTGTTATTCTGTCAATCTTCTAGATGTTTTACAGATTTATTTTGGGATTTGCTGCTTCTTTTGCAATCTGATAATTTGTGCTGTTTTATCTGCTAACCTGCCGACAGATAGGACACACTGAATTTTATCCTGTGTGATCGTAGTGTTGGTGGACGTTTCTACCAGCCCGCTCCAAAGCTAGGTTTTAATCACGAATGAGTTTCTCTATGGAACTTTATCGAATTGCTCCTAATTCCAGGTGTTGCATGAAGCTTTTCCTTTAAGGTAATATTATGTATTTTAAGGCTACTGTTCCTTTATTCTGGCCCTCTATTTCCTGAAGAGATGAAGGTCAGGATTTCATCAGCAGGTAGAGAATTGCGTGTCGGGAGATGTCAGGATAGAGGCGATGCGTATTCGTCTGACAGAATCTGCAGCACACACTCTTTTTTTAGAGGAAGCTCTGTTTTACTGAAGGGGATAATACTGCAGCACCACAGATATAAACAACTTTCAGACTATATAAAAAGAAGAAAGAAAAAATGTTCTTGTGAAAGAATAATCTTCTAGAGCTTGGTGCTGCTAGCTCAGCTCAGCAGCTGTGATTCCTAAACTTTCAAACACAACCTGGAGATGTTCCGTGCATGAAGCTGATGCATTTCTCTTACATGGATTTTTTCCTATTTTTTGTTTTTACACTTTCTGGTAAACCAGCATGAGCAGGCACACACAATATCCGTGTCTTAAATCATTTTTGGAGCAATTTAGATCTAAAAATCTCTCCTTCTTTTTCCCTCTTTTCTTTCAGGACAGCCCAAGATCTGAAAGTGGCCGCCACAAGAGGTGAGACTCCTCCTATTACCCTGTCTGGAAACTGTATCATCATCATCAGGCTGAGAAGAAACAGTTGAAGTGATTATAATCCTGAAAATGGAATACAATGAAATGTAAACCTTAGTATCTTACATTTTTATCTTAAAATTGAAAACATAGCTCGTCTCAGTACAGTTCAACCTGAAGATCACCCATGCAGGTTAAAGCTCCATCATGCAGAGAAGAAGCTTTTGACAGCAGAGGAGTCCAGAGCTCGTTTTTCAACTGCAGACGCACAAATTTCTACTGAAATATCAGAACCTGTGTTAACACTGAATCTAGTGGTAGAAGAAGGAAACAGCATTATTTTTGCAGATGTCATTTAGTATTTTGCCCTGTTAAAAGTTGCTTAAATAATTATCTTTTAGAAAATATAAGCAGACATGCAGCTTCATTAGTTTCAGAAATGATATGAGATACCTGTGACCAAGGCCGTATCTACCACTGAGGACACCGAGGTCTGGGCCTCGGTATTGTTCCGCTGTGTGTGCAATACAGTTATTAAAATTAATGCGACATGGTTGTCTAAGAAGACTAATTAGCAGGGATGTGCGGATTGATACTAAAATATCAACTTCTCCCATACCAGCTATTTCTATTCTTGAACGTATTCACAAACTAAATCTCCTTCTCATATTAATTATCCTTCATATGAACACAGTGGAAAGTAAACTATCAGGATAGGCAGGAACTACTACTTCTGCCTGTCAAATGTGAAATGAGGCGCAGCGTAGAGTCGCAGCAGCGGCGCCCGTTACAAACTGCTCAGTGATAATTCAAGTCCGAGCACGGTCATGTGTGGAGACATCTCAGCTCCACAAATGGCAGTAACACAGTTTCATGTGTGGGAAGACCACAAACCCCCTGTAAATACATAAGAATCACTCAGAACACAGAGGAGGAGGAGCAGCAGGAGGTGGAGGGGGAGCAGGACAGGTATAGTGCTGCAGGCAGATACTATCCACTACTATCCAGTTACTATCCAGGAACTATCCAGCTACTATCCAGATACTATGCAGAAACTATCCAGGCACTATCCAGTACTATCCACCACTATCATGGTACTATCCAAGAACTATCCAGGAACTATCCATTTACTATTGAGTTACTATCCAGACACTGTCCAGATACTATCCAGATACTATCCACATACTATCCAGTTACTATCCAGGTACTATCCAGGAACAATCCAGCTACTATCCAAGTACAATGCAGGAACTATACAGGTACTATCCAGGTACTATCCAGTTACTATCCAGGAACTATCCAGGAACAATCCAGCTACTATCCAAGTACAATGCAGGAACTATACAGGTACTATCCAGGTACTATCCAGTTACTGTCCAGATACTCTCCACTGCTATTCACGTACTATCCACATACTATCCACTACTATCCTGGTACTATCCAGTTACTATCCAGGCACTATCCACTTTTATCCACTACTATCATGGTACTATCCAAGAACTATCCAGGAACTTTCTATGTACTATTCCGTTACTATCCAGATACTATCCACATACTATCCACTACAATCCAAGTACTATCCAGTTACTGTCCAGGTACTATCCAGATACTATCCAGGTACTATCCACATACTATCCAGTTACTATCCAGGTACTATCCAGGAACTATCCAGTTACTATCCAGATACTATGCAGGAACTATCCAGATACTATCCAGTTACTATCCACTACTGTCCAGCTACTATCCAGATACTATGCATAACAGATATATTTTAAAGTTTGCTGACGACTCGGCCATCGTTAGCCTTCTTGAGGAAGGTGAGACAGCACATGGGCAGATCGTGGATGATTTTGTGAGCTGGTGTGACAACTCGTCCCTCCATATAAATGTGTCCAAAACCAGAGATATGGTTATTGATTTTAGAAAGTCTCCGTCAAACCCCCCCGTCTACTTTTATTAAAGCAGCTGCCATTGAAGAGGTAGACAGTTATAAATACTTGGGTGTGGTCTTCGACAACAAATTATGTTTTGAGTCTCACATTGACTTAACCTCAAAAAAGATTCACAAGAGGTTATTCTTTTTAAGAAAGATGAGGTCTTTTAACTTTTGCACTAAAATGTTGTCTCTTTTTTACAAAAGTGTAATTGAATCGGTTTTATCCTTTTGTATTATTGCTGGTTCGGGAGCCTAAGTTTGGCAGATAAAAACCGCTTAGGTCGTTTAGTCAAAGCTGCTGGTAAAGTTTCTGGATCCCAGCAGGAGGGTCTTTTGGCCATTTTTAATAAAAATGTGTCGAGGAAAGCCCATTCTATATTAGACTGCCCGAACTACCCTCTCCAGAATGAGTTCATTTTATTACCTTCTGGCCGTCGCTTCAAGGCCACTTTGGGGAGGACAAAGAGACTTAAAGTGTCATTTGTCCCTACTGCTGTTAAATTGCTTAACAGCAATGGCCTAAGGTGACAGAGTTGTTTTATTTAGTTTTTAGCTGTGACTCTATTTAACTTATTTTAAGAATCTCTTTTTTTTTTGACATATGCCTTCGGTTCTGATTTTGTTTGCTGATGTTTTGTTGTGATGTCTGTCCTATGTGTGTGTTTTAGCTGCGAAATCAATTTCCCTTTGGGGACAATAAAGAAATTGAATTGAATTAAATTGAATATCCAGCTACTATGCAGAAACTGTCCAGGTACTATCCAGGCACTATCCACTACTATCAAGGTGCTATCCAAGAACTATCCAGGAATTATCCATGTACTATCCAGTTACTATCCAGGCACTGTCTAGATACTATCTAGGTACAATCCAGGTACTATCCTTTACTGTCCAGGTACTATCCAGTAACAATCCAGATATTATCCAGATACTATCAAGGAACTATCCAGGCACTATCTAGGTACTATCCACTACTATCAAGGTACTATCCAAGAACTATCCAGGAACTATCCAGGTACTATCCACAAACTATCCAGGAACTACCCAGGTACTATCCAGGAACTATCCAGCTACTATCCAAATACTATGCAGGAACTATCCAGATACTATCCAGTTACTATCCACTACTATCCAGCTACTATGCAGGAACTATCCAGGCACTATCCAGTACTATCCACTACTATCAAGGTACTATCCAAGAACTATCCAGGAACTATCCATATACTATTGAGTTACTATCCAGGCACTGTCCAGATACTATCCAGGTACTATCCACATACTATCCAGGTACTATACAGGAACTATCCAGGTACTATCCACATACTATTCACTACTATCCAGGCACTGTCAAGATACTCTCCACTGCTATTCAGGTACTATCTACATACTATCCACTACTATCCAGGTACTATCCAATTACTATCCAGGTACTATCCACTACTATCCAGCTACTATCCAGCTACTATCCAGATACTATGCAGAAACTGTCCAGGTACTATCCAGGCACTATCCACTGCTATCAAGGTACTATCCAAGAACTATCCAGGCACTATCTAGGTACTATCCACTACTATCAAAGTACTATCCAAGCACTATCCAGGAACTATCCAGGAACTATACAGGAACTATCCACGAACTATCCGAGTACTATCCAGTTTCTATCAGATACTGTTCACTACTATCCAGGTACTAACCAGAAACTTTCCAGGTACTATCCACGAACTATCCAGGCATTATCCAGGTACTATCCAGATACTATCCACGAACTATCCAGATACTATCCAGGCACTATCCACAAACTATCCAGGTACTATACAGGAACTATCCACAAACTATCCAGGTACTGTCCAGTTACTATCAGGTACTATCACTACCTTCAAGGTATTATCCAGGTACTATCCAGGAACTGTCCAGGTACTATCCAGGCACTATCCAGGTACTATCCAGGAACTATCCAGGTACTATCCAATTAATTTCTAGGTACTATCCAGGTACTATCCACTACTATCCAGCTACTATCCAGGTACTGTCCAGATACTTTCCAGGTACTATCCAGGAACTATCCAAATACTATGCAGGAACTATCCAGATACTATCCAGTTACTATCCACTACTATCCAGCTACTATCCAGATACTATGCAGGAACTATCCAGGCACTATCCAGTACTATCCACTACTATCAGGGTACTATCCAAGAACTATCCAGGAACTATCCATATACTATTGAGTTACTATCCAGGCACTGTCCAGATACTATCCAGGTACTATCCACATACTATCCAGGTACTATACAGGAACTATCCAGGTACTATCCACATACTATTCACTACTATCCAGGCACTGTCAAGATACTCTCCACTGCTATTCAGGTACTATCTACATACTATCCACTACTATCCAGGTACTATCCAATTACTATCCAGCTACTATCCAGATACTATGCAGAAACTGTCCAGGTACTATCCAGGCACTATCCACTGCTATCAAGGTACTATCC
>NC_055704.1:26945000-26970000 GCF_017639745.1 Melanotaenia boesemani
CCAGGCACACAGGGTGGAGTTCAGCCCCAGGCTGAGCAGCTTGGAGCAGAGCGTGGTGGGGCTGTAGTGATGGAAGCTGAACTAAAGTCAATGAACAGCATCCTTACGGAGTCTCCTGTGGGCTTGTCATCTGTGAATCTGTTTAGCCGGTAAGCGAACTGAAGTGGGTCTGGAGACTCGGGGAGGGAGGCACAGATGTGCCCCTGACCAGTCTCTAGAAGCACTTCAGGGGGGAGGGCCACGGGGCGGTAGTCATTGAGGCTGGCTGGAGACTCGTTCTTCAGTAGTGATGTGCGATACCACTCATTTTCTTTCCGATCCAATACCAAGTGAAATACAAGCCAGTATCGGCGATAACCGTACATTTTTTAAAGAAAATTCTTTGTTAGTGTTTTTAAAATCTCTTTCAAAGCAGCTACACTGAGCAGAAGAAAGGAAGTGGTAGTTAAATTTTTATAGAATACTTTGTGATGCAAACTGAAATTACCATTAAAATGCATAAATAAATATATAAATGCCACAATAACCATCAGTGTGAACAAATGAGAGGGATTGATGTTATGTTTCTACCCTATGAAATATTTTTAATCCAAAGTTTTATTTTTAAAAACCTCAGAATGGCTGTTTTACTGAATATTTGATGACGGCAACCTCTGCAGCGTCCTTACCGACTGAATCTAGGTCTGTTGAATTAATGTGAGCTGAGCTCAGGGACACATTTCACTCCAAGATGAACTCATACAGATATTTATTACAACATTTTCTTACTTAATGCTGTACATAACAAAGCAGGATGCCATAGTCTTAAGAACGAACTCCTGTTGTTTGACCATCAACACAAACCTGAACCTTGCAGACAGATGAAAATCCTTGTCCCAAAAAGCAGCATCAGTGGTCCACAACTCCACGTCCTCCCTCTGAATAGGGTTAGTTCCTGTCTGCAGCATCAAAGGACTCCAACAGTGATGCGTTCCTGCCAACTGGGTATAATTTAGAGAAGATCCTGATATTATAGTTACTTTCCACTGTATTCCAGTTTGTAATTTTTTACCTCAAATCACTAAAATGTTGTTATGCTAACGTGAAAACAACTGCATCACTACTCTTCAGCACAGGGATGATGATGATGGCTCTTTTAAAGCAGGCAGGGACCATAGACCGGCTCAGAGAAAGGTTGAACACCTCAGTGACTGTGACCGGTGGCCAAAATCAGCAGCACCGACCCCGCCAGGCACTGGCCATCCAGGACGGCCAGAGCAAAGGGCCCAAGGCCATCATACATGTTTGCTTTTGATTTAACAATGCCTTGGTGCCCTGTATGAATTTCCTTTAGCACTGCCCATCTCAATTTTGTTGGTGCAATGAGTCTGGTTCCCCACAGAACACAGACTTGCTCTGTTGATAGCTGGTTTCTTTTTGTGTTAAACACCTTCAGATTTTCCTCTATCTGTGTAAGAATGCTCTTTGACATTGGTGGGGGCTTGTGCTTCCTGTATGGCTCTCACCTCGTCCTTTTATGGGTGAATGTCCAGCTCGTCCAGCACATGCACCAAATACTCCATTTGAGTTTAACCAAACTCACACTTTGTGCGCTTCACTTGCAGCCCACTTTCCTGGAGTCACTGTAAAACACCCTCGAGGTTGTGAAGGTGCTCCTCCTCAGAGCAGCGCATAACCAGCAAGTCACCTAGAAACACAACCACAGGCAGGTCTTTCATCAGGTTTTCCATAATCCTCTGAAAAATTGAGGACGTGGAACTGATTCAGAAAGGAAGTCTGTGGTAGACAAACAGTCCATTATGTATGTTAATGGAGGTGTATTTCTTTGAGCCATGATCCAGTAACACTTGCTGATAAGCTGGCATGAGCCATCAAGTCAATTTTTGAGACTTTTGCTCCACTGAGGGTTGCTAACAGCTCTTTTAAACGAGGTAAGGGGTAGCTATCAGTTTGAACAGCCTGGTTTACGCATACTTTATTATCACTGTGCTTCACAGGAGAAATGACGTTGGCTTCCTCCAGTCTCCTGAGCTCCTCCTTCACTCGCTCTTTCATGGAAAAAGGGAGGGGTCTGTGTTTGCAAAACTTAAGTGTTATCTCAGGTTTAACATAATAGAGGACTTAATGTTCCTCAGAGTTTCCAGCGGCTAACCTTAACCCAGTGAATACTCCAGAGTATGTATTCAGCACATCTTTAAGTGTTTTCTTCTCATGCAGGTATTTTATCTGTTGCCAGTTTAAGCCAAGACATTCAAGCCAGTTTCAACTACAGAGAGTTGCCCTCTTTTCCATTAACTACTAACAGTGGCAAATCCTTAGACTGTTCTTCATGTATGACTGTGGCTGTTATTTGACCCAGAACAGGAATGTGGCCTCCATTATAAGCTCTAAGCTTGACTGTGCTGTTCTGTAGTGGCAGGTGTGATGACTTCTTATAGATTTAATGTGATATGATGCTCCTAGCTGCACCAGTATCTATTTCCATCTCCAAATCAACACCAACACCAACAATGTCTCTTTGCACCGTTCCACCTCCTCACAATAGTAAAAACTCCCAAATCAGTCTCACCTTCAAATTCCACATACTTGGTGTTTTTCCTGTCTGTTTCCATCTGTGTGTACATTTACATTTGCTGCCTGTATCTTGGAACAGCATGCTTTTTTAATGTGTCCATCCTTTCCACAAATATGGCATTTAGTCTCTTTAAAATGACACTGACTAGCATGGTGACTCTTCCCTTTGCATCTGTAGCAGCTTTTTGTCCCTTGTAGTTTCACCATGTGAACGCTGGCAGCTCCGACATGTTCACCCTCAGAGCCTCTGAGCTGACTGCCGTCTCATGTTTAGTGAGATCTCAAATGCTTTGGTGAAAGTGAGATCATTTTCTGAAAGTAGTCTTCGCTGAAAGGCTTAATTTTGGAGCCCACTGATGAAGCAATCCTACGGAGAAGAGTCCAAGTTCACCCCAGAATCACAGCTGACTGCGCCATGTTTTTACTCGGCTGCATGACGGGCTGGTTAGCCCGTTATGTCGTTAGCCTCAAGGAAATGTTCGAGCCGCTCATGTACGCTGACCACGGCTCGTTTTCTGGCTCGTTGATTCTTCCAAAAAGGACCATTGTACTCCCTGGTACTGACACCAAGTGTCCTCTTTCTCCTTGTGAAGATTTATTTTCCAGTTGTGGCAAATGTATGATACAGAGACAGGGATGACGTTTTAACAGCATTTACTAGGCCTGGTAGAAGCATAACACGGACAATATCCAGCTTACTGTTTCCGGTTAATATAGCGCACGTCAGTGACCAGTATTCTTAAACAGACGTACGATGGTGAATATACCACAATCAGCCAATTTAATCCAATCAATCAGTCGGGCTCTAATAGATGTTGGGATCTTCAAAGTCTCCATTATTTTACTTTGAGGAACATTTATCTGACATTTTTCCACAGTTTTAGACCCAGTTTGTCTCAGGTTGGTGAACCTCTGTCCATCTTTCCATGTGAGAGACTCTGCCTCTCTGAAATGCTCCTTTTATACCCAATCATGTTACTGACCTGTTGCCAGGTAACCTGGTTAGTTGTCCAATGCTCCTCCAGGTGTTTCTGGTTTGTACCAGGTACTTTAAAACTATTTCCCAAATTTCCCTGAGGGCTCTCCGAAGGGACTAATAAAGTATTTCTATTCAGCCTTTTGTTGCTCCTGCTCCAGCTTTTCCCATCAAATCCACTATCAGCTCATATTTTCATCACATGGTGAAACGTCTCTTTCTTCCTCTGTTGTTTATGTTCTATCTGGAATAACATATAGCTTGATGAGATTTAGAAATTATGCATTCAGGGTCCTCGCTGTAGTTTCATTACCACTGACAGCTGTTCTGAGATCTGGACCCAGCAGGATTCCTGTGTTAGTAAAATAAGGAATCAAACACGGTCAGCTTGTGGGGTGAACGGATCTAATCTGGTAACTGTACCTTGTATAACTCAGAATACAACAGAGGCCAGAGGAAACTTCATGAAATATCAGATCTCTGTCCACCAAGTCTCTGTTATTTCATGACTTCATCGTTTCATCAGCCTCTAAAGATGGCTGCCATTAAGCCCCTCCCCTAGACGCCTCTATAATGAACACCTTTAGACCGTCTCTGACCTCTTTTATATCCACATCACTGAGAAACGTGTATTTCACCTGCTTAATGACGTTAAATGAAAGCAGAAATTTCAGGCCGGAGTCCAGACCAGGGTCCAGGCCAAAGTCCAGACCAGGGTCCAGGCCGGAGTCCAGTCCAGGGTCCAGACCAGGGTCCAGGCTAAACATGGAGCAGCAGCATTGGGTTGTTCTGCTGCAGTGGAGATGAAACTTCAGCAAACGTAGACTCTGTAAATCCTGGTGAAAGCTTTGTGTTCTCGTCTCTGCAGGAAATATGCATCATGTGCTCGAACTAATCTGCTTTTAATCTTTTAATGTAATCGATGATTTTATTGTGACTGTTTGTTGCCTTTTCCTGTTTCTGAAGGCGTTCTTTGACTGTCGGTAATGCTGTTTGTTTTATGTACTTTGAATCGTCCTGGACATGAAAAGTGCTGCAGAAACAAACTGCCTTGCCTAAACAAATTAGAAGGATTTACTAGAGTGAGAGGTATTTTGCTGTTTTCAGATACACTCTGCATGATTGCTTCTGAGAGGATGAGGACAAACTAAGCAGAGCACTTGGGTGCCACTCGAGATGGTATTCGGACAGATGCCGATGAGGCTCTTGATAAAAGGAGGTTAATGATGTAAACACTCAGGAGGCAGAGGGACATATTTTCTAACCACTGCCCCTACAGACGTCAGTATTTCTTACTTTAACCATCTCCCTTACTCCTGTTCTGTAGATCCATACGTGAAGATCCACCTGATGCAGAACGGCAAGAGGCTGAAAAAGAAGAAGACGACAATCAAGAAGAACACCCTCAACCCTTACTACAACGAGTCCTTTAGCTTTGAAGTCCCATTTGAACAAATCCAGGTACATTTTTACTCAATATCCACTAAGAAGTAACTGGCAACATTTGTTAGTCAAATAGCCGAGTAAAAAGCAGCAAACATTTGGGTGTATATCAGCATTGACAAGTGGGAGCTCATTTAACAAATAATCAAGTTTGGAGGCTTTTCGTCATAATAGTGTAATCAAAGGCAATTCAGATTAAATCATCTTCGGTTTTGCAATTTGACAAGCCAATTGCTCATTGGAAGTGATTCTCTGCACTCTGTTAGTGCCTGTAGTATTTATCTCAGAGCTATTTGCAGCGTGTCTTACAATAATTACCATGCACATCATCATTTAGATGGATTTAACCAAGTATACAATTACAAAGTGAGATGTTTCGGCTTTGATTCGAGACAAAGTGAAGTCAGACTCTTCTTTCTGATGCATTACTGAGATAAAATGAAAAATGTATACATTCAAAAAGGAGTCTCTATAAACAAGATGATCCCCTCAGGCAGGATGGTAATTGAGTGAAATTGATGAAGCTGGTCACAGCTCACAAATCACAGGTTTCTGCTACGAGCCTCAGAAGCGACATTTCTTACCTCGTCTCCAAAACAGAACTGATTCGTGCATTCATGAGACCATCATTGATGAGGTTTTTTGAACACTTGTAAGAACATCTTCATCACTGAAGGCTCTTCAGTCCTCTGGATTTCCTGCATCTCATTTTAAATCAAGATTCACTCACTCTGTAGCGGCAGCTGCTTCTCACCGCTGAGCTTTAATTTTCACTACTTCTGTTTTTACTACTTTGTTTTTGTGTATTTTATATCTTTTATCTTGCACTCAAGACTAGCGGAGTTTGCACTGGTGGCTCTACTTGTTTTTTTTACTTTTTGTTACTGTGTCTGGAGACCTCACGGGAAGCCACGGCTCCATTGTTTACAGCAGGGATCAGCTGTTAGCCCTGCATAGCCCTGCATAGCACGGAGGTGCTACCTGAAGAGCGACTCAGTGTTCCCCACAAGCTGAAGAGGAGGAGACGGGGATGCCATGCTGGGGCCAAGTGCCATGCCAGGAGGAGACGCTACCGGCCTATGCTCCCCTCCATCATCATGGGGAATCTAAGGGTAAGAGGAAAGGAGGGGGGCTGGCAGTGTTTGTTAATGGTAGCTGGTGTAACCCGGGGCACGTCACTGTCCGGAAGCAGCACTGCTGCAGACATTCAACAGTTGGCCTTCAGCATGAGGCCTTGCTACCTGCCGAGGGAGTTCACTCATGCCCTCATGGTTGTAGTACGTCCCCCCCTCTGCTAACGCTGATGCAGCCTGGGATGTCCTGCTCTCAGCACTGAGCCGGCTGCAGACGCAGCACCCTGATGCCCTCCTCCTCATCTCTGGAGACTTCAGTCATGCCTCTTCATTCTCCTCTGCCCAAATTCACCGAATATATCACATACCACACTAGAGACAATAAAATATTGGACCTGTTCTATGCCAACACCAAGGAGGCGTTCTACTCACTGCCTTTTCCTCCCCTGGGCCAAGCCCACCACAGCCCCGTGCACCTCCTGCCTGTGTACAAACCTGCACAGGCAGCCTGTTGTCTACATGTAGCATATCTGGTGTTTAATGGACAGCACTTAAAGCGACAATCTTAAAGCTTTCAGGTAGCAACGTTTTTACCAACTGATGCAGTTAAATAATTTAATACTCAGAATCCTGACAGCAAAATCAACCACCGACATTTAAAAAAAATAGTGAGTCAGTAAATGTCCATTTTCCATCTTTCTTCCAGCATTCAGTGGAGTAAGATGAAAACCTACTCTGTCTGGTAGACGTTACCTTTCTGAGAAGACTTTGGTCCGTTAATTCTTCCAGTCTTTTAATATGATCAAAATGCTGGTAAACCGTCATCTGCTTTTACAGACTGAGCTCACTGACACTGAACGTGTGTTTTGCCACTTTTTTGCCTAAAATTTTCTTCAATGCAGACACTGTTCACTTTATCAGGACCACCTTCTGGTACCAGGTTACACCTCATTTTCTTCCAGAACCACTTCATTCCTGGTGAGATAGATGAAGCAGGTGGTGGAAACCTTCCTCAGAGGTTTTCTCCATATTAACATGACAGCATCACACAGTTGCTGCAGGTTTGTCTGCTGCATCCATGATGAGAATCTCCCGTTCCACCACATCCCAAAGCTGCTCTACTGGACTGAGATCTGGTGGCTGTGGAGGCCGTTGGAGTCCAGTGAACTCATCGTCATGTTCTAGAAAGCAGGTGGAGATGATCTGAGCTTTGTGACATGGTGCATTATCCTGCTGGAAGTAGCATCAGAAGATGCTCCACTGTGGTCATAAAGGGATGGACATGGTCAGCAACAATACTCAGGTAGGCTGTGCTGGTTAAACCAGGCCACGTTGGTACTAAGGGGCCCAAAGTGGACCAAGAAAATCTCCCCCCACCATTACACCAGCAGCAGCCTGAAGCGTTGATCCAAGGCAGGATGGATCCATGTTTTCATGATGTTTCCAGCAGATTCTGAGCCTAGCATCTGGATGTGGAGCTGAAATGGAGACTCATCAGACCAGCAACGTTTCTCCATCTTCTATTGTCCAGTGTTGGTGAGTGTGTGTGAATTGTAGCCTCAGTTTCCTGTTCTTAGCTGGCAGGAGGCACCCGGTGTGTCTTCTGCTGCATTCTGGTCCAGACAACTGCTGCTCTCAGATGGTTGTGGGTGGAAAATCCCAGTATATACTCAGACCAACAACCATGTCACGTTCAAGGTCTCTTAAATCCCCTTTCTTCCCTGTCTTCACCATGTCTATGTGACTTAATGTATTGCGTTGCTGACATGTGATGGCTGATTAGATTATTGTGTTAACAGAAAACTAAATAAGTGGGTCAGATGAAGTGAAATTGATTTCTTTATAACACCAACATCTTGTGCATTTAAATGAAAACCTGTGAACCTTAATATTATAACTTGCTGCAGACTGCAGATAAAAATGAGTCTGTGTGGCTAAAATCTGACAATTATACAACACCATGTTAATATAAAGTAAAAGGATTCTGAGGCGTTCCCAGGCCAGCCGAGAGATGTAGTCCTGTTAAAGCATACAGGAAACAAAAAGCTAGCTTCTTAAAATCCAACTAAAACCGGTTCTGTGACATAAAACTTGGTAAAACTTGGCCTGCACCAGCCAATCAGTGGATGTGATCTGTGCAGTTTGAAATTTTTGTGGTCAACATGTACACATATTTAAATATATTTATTAGAAAAGGTTTTAAATCTCAAAATGTTGGAGGTAGAAATCTGAATAAAAGCGTGAGTTCAAAATGTACAGGAGTACCTGTCTATACTATTTTTGAGCTGGTTCGTTTTTACATTACCAGGCAAAGAATCAGTCTAGAGTAAATAGAGCAAAGTGTAAACAAATGTGCTTTGTTTCAGCTAGTGCAGATCATTTAGGGAACCTTGAAGATTCTCTGCCAGATAAACAAGTCTGTCCACAGCATCTGGCTTGAACGCTGCCCTGCAGCAGGACACCATGTTGCCACCAGGGCTGAAAACACGCCGCCAGTGAGCTGGTGGCCAGTCAGTGATCAGCCTGTGCTTTGAGGGTTTGAGCTCCTCCTGAGCTGCAGCAATAGCCGCCTTCTTTTTCCATGATAAAGAGAAGGCACTGACAACTTTACTGCACACAGCCATGGCTCAGGTCAGGTCACCCTGATATAACGAATATGTGCCTTCTAAAAGCAGTTAGGATGCTTTTAAAGTTCAAAATGTTCATTTACTTACTGATGGCCAGATGCAGCCAGTGACCAAAACACTGGAGGCGAGTCCAGCGGTGTGTGCTGCACCCTGGACAGCGTTAGCCGCCGTGTGTGTCGTTATTCACACTTGTCTGTCCTCTGTTGTGCCCCGAGAGGCGGGCGTCCTCCAGCCTTGGCTGATTGTTTCAGCAGAATGGTACTCTGGAAAGTAGTATCGCTACTCCTTTTAGACCTCTTCTCATAAGGTGTTATGGCAGCGAAAGAGGACAGTATTGATGATTGTTGTTTCAGTGCCCCGCTAACAGCAGCAGAAGTGCTAGGGCCTTGAGGGAACACTTGCTGGACTTACCGCGAGTTTTGCCAGGGTTTTCATGTTCTCGGTGTAGTTGCCAGACACTTTTTCAAGTGATGAAAAGGGTTTGTTGTATTTCCAGTCCTGGTTGGCACCAGCCGACCACATGTTTTGCAGGCTGGCTTTGTTGAGACGTCGTCACTTTTAAAGGAGCCAAACCACTTCCACATTATTGATGTTGTGTGTCCTTTTTTATCCACAATTTCTTCCACTTCGTTGCTTATTTTCACTAATTTTCCCCTCTTTTTGTTCCGTTCACAGCATGTTCTTTTACCCTCCTCACCTTGACACACTCACCTCAGCCCTGCATTAAAAATGGGCGTGTCCTGTGACGCTGATTGACAGGTGTCTGTCACCCTTCTGCTGTATGACACAGCATGCTGAGTAAAAAATTCTTTTTATTTGCTCCAACTAAATAACAACAAAGGCCTATCAAAACCCCTACTTTCAATTCAGCTTTATTTATACAGTGCCAATTCACAACAAGGTACTTTATACATATAATCAGTTTGTGCCAATTCTTCGTGATTCAATATAATCCACTTAAATCCATCATATGATCCACAATAGTCCAATTTACAATAACTGTGTTCATATACAATCCCCTCAAAGTATAGAAAATCTATGTTTCAATACTTGTGGAGGGGAGTGTAAAACCAAATAAAATAAAATAAAATAATGACCCAGCTAAGAAAACCAACAGTTTGGATCAAATCTTCTCTTTGATTCAATCCTCCATCCTGAGCGGCACAAGGAGAAAGTGGAGAGGAAAACCACCATCAGAACCACAACCAGGAAGGAAAACCTCCATCAGGACCAGGACCAGGAAGGGAAACCTCCATCAGGACCAGGACCGGGAAGGAAAACCACCATCAGAACCACAACCAGGAAGGAAAACCTCCACCAGGACCAGGAAGGAAAACCTCCAACAGGACCAGGACCAGGAAGGAAAGCCAGCCTTCAGAACCACAACCAGGAAGGAAAACCTCCACCAGGACCAGGAAGGAAAACCTCCATCTGGACCAGGAAGGAAAACCAGCCTTCAGAAAGATGGCCATCTGCCTGGACTGGTTAAACCACATTTTCAAGGGTTTAGATGGAGGAACTTTCTGTAACTGGGTACAGTAACGTTGCCTAGCAACATGGCGTTTGGTCAACATGGTGTTTGGTCACGTAATCTGTTGTGCAGAATAACACCACGGTGGTGGTCTGATAGTCCTGCGCTAAGGCCAGAAATACGAAGTACCAGACAAAGGAACATGAAAATAATGGACTTCACAGAGAGAAAAAAACTTATCATTAATAGTACATAAATCAGTCACGCTGCTGTCTGCTTTTTTCCTATCAGAGAAAGCCTTGTTTAAATAATCAATTTGAAGCTGCCCCTTTTAAAAAGCAACTAACCTCAGCCGGCCATCAGGGAGCCTGATTCAGTACTTCATTACATGGCGTATTAAGCTTACCTAACGTTATCCCTTACATCATCAACAATTTCTCAGGAGCGGTAGTTTGTAACTCTGGGAGGTAAATTGTGATGGAGAGTTTACCCTTTAGGTGACCAGAGACTCGATATGGTAAATCCACAATCAGTGATCCATGATAAATCCATCCACCCACCCATCCATCCGTCCATCCACCCATCCATCTGTCCGTCCACCTATCTGTCTGTCCATCCTTCCATCCATCCGTCTGTCCGTCCGTCCGTCCATCCATCCGTCCGTCCATCCACCTATCTGTCCGTCCATCCGTCCATCCATCCGTCCGTCCATCCACCTATCTGTCCGTCCATCCTTCCATCCATCCGTCCGTCCATCCACCTATCTGTCCGTCCATCCTTCCATCCGTCCGTCCATCCATCTGTCCGTCCATCCTTCCATCCATCCGTCCGTCCATCTATCCATCCACCCATCTGTTCGTCCGTCCATCCGTCTGTCCATCCATCCGTCCGTCCATCCATCCATCCTACCATCCACCTATCTGTCCGTCCATCCTTCCATCCATCCGTCCGTCCATCTATCCATCCACCCATCTGTCCGTCCGTCCATCCGTCTGTCCGTCCGTCCGTCTATCCATCCAACCATCTGTCCGTCCGTCCATCCACCTATCTGTCCGTCCATCCTTCCATCCGTCCGTCCATCCATCCATCCTACCATCCACCTATCTGTCCGTCCATCCTTCCATCCATCCGTCCGTCCATCTATCCATCCACCCATCTGTCCGTCCGTCCATCCGTCTGTCCGTCCGTCCGTCTATCCATCCAACCATCTGTCCGTCCGTCCATCCACCTATCTGTCCGTCCGTCCATCCATCCGTCCGTCCATCCACCTATCTGTCCGTCCATCTATCCATCCACCCATCTATCCGTCCGTCCATCCGTCTGTCCATCCATCCAGCCGTCCGTCCGTCTATCCATCCAACCATCTGTCCGTCCGTCCATCCACCCATCCATCCATCCGTCCATCCACCTATCTGTCCGTCCATCCATCCACCCATCTGTCCGTCCGTCCATCCACCCTTCCATCCTTCCATCCATCCACCCATCCGTCCGTCCGTCTATCCATCCACCCATCCATCCGTCCATCCATCCATCTGTCCATCCACCCAATCATCCATCCATCCGTCCGTCCGTCCATCCATTTTCTGCCGCTTATCCGAACTCGGGACTCGCAGCTGCCACAGACTGGGTTAAAATGTAAAGGTGTGAATCTTCAATGTATCGTAAGTGGATTGCGAGGGGAGGCGAGGGGCTCCTGCCCCTCTAATGCCTTCTGTGGATGACGATTATTCGTCTAGCAACAGTGAAACTGATGCTTCTGTTAGAAATCACAGTGCATCCATTCCTAATAATCATGTACGATAAGGAGCATGTGTGAGAGTCAATTCTGAGACTTTACCTAACTGAGGTTGTTTGACAATGCCCTGACTAACCAAAGGCAGAATTGGTTTGTCAGGAAGCATAGGGCAAATTTTAAGGGATTTTTTTAAGTGAATTTGTTTGACAAATAGTTTCGAGAATTAAAGGAACTACAGCAGGAACTAAGATTATGTTATCTCCAAATATAAGAAATGTCATAGCTATCGTCATAGCTTGACAAGAACAAAGTTTTTAAGTCTTTACAAAACTACAGCAGTACACCAACAAATCTGACACAACTCCGTACAAACTCCACCGATTATTAGCATGACGCTACTGAGGCAGCCGCTGTCCATTTTTATGGGTCTTCGTTTCAGAAGATAGCCAAGAAGTAAACGATGGCCTGATGTTACAGTGTCAAGCCTTTATTTAGAGTTTAAGATGCTGCAACATTTTTTGTTTGATTTTATGTGGTAAAATTTTAGCTGTTAGCTTAGCGCTACCATTAACACAACTTCCTACCTGTCCAACCTGAGAGCCCTCCGACTGCTGTCTTCCACCTGTTAGACGCTGGGCTGGGTGGCAGCGTCCTCAGGTTCTGGCTTCGTTCCATCTCTTGAACGTTTTCTGTAGCTCAAAAAATCCACATACAGGCGATAAAAGTAAAAAATCCACAAACTGAAAACACATGGGTGACTTCATGGGAATTTGCAGTTTTTTGGTATAAGAAGTAAAATGTGCTTACAGTTGTGTTTCTCTGCTCCCTCCTCTCTTCCTCTCTCCAGAAAGTGCAAATTGTTATAACTGTTCTGGACTATGACAAGATCGGCAAGAACGATGCCATCGGCAAGGTCTTTGTGGGGCTCAACAGCTCTGGGACGGAGCTGCGCCACTGGTCTGACATGCTGGCCAACCCCAGGAGACCCATCGCTCAGTGGCACGTGCTGAAGCCCGAGGAGGAAGTGGACGCTCAGCTCTCCACCAAGAAATAGACAGGGCCCTTTTAGCACCTGCCTTGTAGTACTCTTTAGCCAGTATGTGTAAATACCTCGGTGATATATGGGTCCAACCATTTAAGCTCAGCCTCTATTCCTGATATCAACCTCCTGATTTTCCACGTCGATTGTTCCGAGCCTCACGACATTCCGCTTTTTATCTGTCAGGTTTTTCTTTCTCTTCCTCTCTGATTTAGCAACTGCTGATTTTCCATCTCTGAGCCCTTAACTGCCACGACCAAATGCCCCCTTCTTTTAAGCAATATGATCTGTATAGATAGCGCATGACTGAAAGAATTTATTGTACCACAGTTGTATATATAAGTATGCAGACAAAAATTATTTCTAGTTTGTGTGTTTGTATGTTGTTACCCGTTTCCTAATCTGTGTATATCTTGATGTTTTTAATAAGATGTTCTATTTTAAATTATGTAAATGCAGATATAGAGGAAAGCCAATATTATATATATCCCAGGATTTAAAAATTCTACCTTATTACCTTATTGCATTCCAGAAAAAAAAAGAAAAAAAGAGGAATTCCAACCTGCAAGATGCTAGTAAGACTATCACATCGTAAAGGACGACATCTGGCTTTAAGTTTAGCAAAAACATCATCGCAGGAAAGACAAACAGATTATTATATTCACACAAAACTCCAGAAATACAAGGCCATTAACTACTATGGTTCTGTGGAAAAATTATGCTGCTGAATATTCTACAAGCACATGATTTCTTACAATGTTTTCTACTTAATGTTGAGGATGTGCAGTGTGTGTTTAGCTGGGAAAAAAATTAATGTTCAGCTTCTGCTGGCTCATTTCCTAAAATGAACACAAAATTGAGTCCTAACTCTGAAGAAATCAACCCTACGTGGTAAAAAAAAGAAGCACTTAGCTGTAGCCGTTGTGTCCTTAAACTCGTCTGAAGATATTTAGTTTAAACGGCCTCGTCGTCACATTCAGGCCAGAGTTTGAGAGGAAATTGCAACTTTAAAACAAAGAGGGAGCACTAATTTTAAGACTTTTTTTTAGAGCAAATTAGCATTTTGAGTATTTTTAGTGAACTGCATGATTTTTTTTTTTACAATCTTTTCTGAAAGGCTGGGACAGGGCTGCTCTGTGACACCAGGGGAAGGAAGCGCTGCTGACACAATCCCCTTGCCTTCATTCAGAGAAGACAAAAACCAAGTTAAACTTTAGGTCAGCGTAACGTTGACGGAGGTGAGTCGAGTTTTAAACACTGCCATTTATCAGGGAGGTGACGTGTGTGGAGAGCCTCTCTTCATGCATACTCCCGCGTACCGGTGGTTGTAGCTTTCGTGTATTGGGAACAATGTCTTTGGCTGCAGTGGTGCCCTGAATCGCAGTCTTTGCTTTGCGTTGCCTTCTCACAGTGACAATAGAGCTAGCCATGTTTTACTGCCAGTTTAAACTCTTATGTGGCTGCTGTTTTGCACTGGATGTCGTTGAACTTGCTCATTGACTTCTTTAGGAAACATTTTGTGGATGTTTGTTTCAGGACACCTGCAGGGGGAGCCAGAGATGAACACCTGTCCTTCCGCTTTGTTTTCTTGTTGGCATTGACAACTGGGGGTGTAAATCATGAGTAAGATCATGTTATGATATATTGATTCAATGGATAACGATTCAATGTTTGCTAATATCACATGTTCTGATTTTCTGATTCTGATTACACATCTCACCACAAACTGTATCAGTCTTGAAGTCCACAAGGTCCAAGAAGCGTAAACCAGTTTTTATCTCTGATCTGGGATGCAAAAAACAGGTCAAAGAACTTTAGTTCTCCTTATCTTGGATATTTATGTGCTACCTTTTTATTTAGAGGAATTTTGGGTTTAGCTGCTCAGTTCTAACAATCAGCCCCTTCTGGAGTTTGCAGTGTTGCAATCGTAACTATGAATGCAAATTCAGCCAGTCCTTCTAAAACATGCATATCCTTACAATTTAGTCCAGTCGCTGCAATATTAATGCAACTTTTACAAACCGCAGCGCTGCTCCGTGCTACCTGATATACAGTGGATATAACAAGTCTACACACCCCTGTCCAAATGCCAGGTTTTCGTGATGTAAAAAATGACAGCAAGACAAATAATTTCACAACTATTTCCACCTTTCATGTGACCTATAACCTGTACATTGCAATTGAAAAACAAACTGAAAACTTTAAAGAGGAGAATATCAAATAAACTTAAAATAACCTGCTTGCATAAATATGCACACTCTTAAACTAATATTGTTGCAGCACCTTTGGCTTTTATTACAGCACAGTCTTGATGTGGGAATATTTGCCCACTCTTCTTTGCAAAACCGCTCCAAATCCGACAGATTGCGAGTGAATCTCCTGTACACAGCCATCTTCAGATCACCCCAGAGATGTTCGATGGGATTCAGGTCTGGACTCTGGCTGGGCCATTCCAAAGCCTCAGTCTTATTCCGATGAAGCCATTCTTTTGTTGATTTAGATGTGAGCTTTGGGTCATTGTCGTGCTGAAAGATGAAGTCTCTCTTTATCTTCTGCTTTCTAACAGAAGGCCGAAGGTTTTGTGCCAACACTGACTGGTATTTGGAACTGTTCATAATTCCCTCCACCCTGACTAAGGCCCCAGTTCCAGCTGAAGAAAAACAGCCCCTTTGCATGATGCTGCCACCACCATACTTTACTGTAGGTATCGTGGTGTGCAGTGTTTTTTTTTTTTTCTTTGTTTTGTGTTTTTTTGCGCCAAATATACCTTTTGGAATATTGTCCAAAAAGTTCGACCTTGGTTTCATCAGACCATTACACTTTTTCCCACATGCATTTGGGAGATTTTAGATGTCTTTTTGCAAAATTAAGCCGGGACTTGGATGTTTTTCTTTGTAAGATGAGGCTTCCATCTTGCCACCCTACCCCATAGCCCAGACATGTGAAGAAGACGGGAGATTGTTGTCACATGTACTACACAGCCAGTACTTTCCAGAAATTCCTGCAGCTCCTTCAGTGTTGCTGTCGGCCTCCTGGCAGCCTCCCTGACTAGTTTTCTTCTCATCAGTTTTGGACGGATGTCCTGTTCTTGGTAATGTTCTACCATATTTTCTCCACTTGATGATGATGGTCTTCACTGTGTTCCAGGGTTTATTTAAGTCCTTGGAAATTCTTCTGTAGCCTTCACTTGACTGATATCTTTGAATAATGAGAGCCCTCTGATGCTTTGGAAGCTCTCTGCAGACCATGGCTTGTGCTGGAAGATGAAATGTCAGGAAAAGCTGAACTTCATTTGGGGTTGATCGGAGGCACTTTAATTGGTGACAGGTGTGTTCTGACTCCAGTTTAACAAGCGTTTGAATGTAACTGGTTAAATCTGAACTCAGCCGCATCTCCACTTATAGAAGGGTGTACACACTTATGCAACCACATCATCTCAGTTGTTTATTTTTACTTCACCTCCCTGAAAGGTTTCAGTTTGTTTTTAATTAGTGTTGTTCAGATTATAGGTCACATGAAAGGTGGAAAAAGTTGTGAAATTATTTATCTATAATTTTTTTATATCACGAAAACCTGGCATTTGGACAGGGGTGTGTAGACTTGTTATATCCACTGTATATCCGTTGTCAGCTGTAATATCAAACAGTAGACGGCCACACTATGCCATAGAAAAGGAAAAGTGTGAAGCATCTACCATCTAAAAGCACCACCAAGGTCCTTGCATGACACATTCTCAGCGTTCTGCATCGACTGACACAAAAATTTCTATTTTTAAGGCTTTTTTTGTTCTTTGAACAATAAGGTTACGTTGACACTGCAGGTCTTAGTCATTAATTCATATTTTTTTGCTCAGATTTGTCTTGTGGTTGGTCACATTATAATTTCAATGCAACCTCCATCGGCCTCCACAGTGTGAAGTGACCTACACGTACAGAAGAAAATTGTGTTTAACTGCGAGATCTGTCTCAATGCAGTGATGTAAAAGTCGGACAAAAGCGATAAACAAAGGTCGCTTCGAGAAACATCAGCTACTTAGGACCACATATAAAAGTGATGTGGGTCACATATGGACAACGAAGCTGGGATTGGGCCACGTTTGTCTGCAGGGTGAACATGGCCTAAGCTGCTGATTGGTGAATTACTCCCAGTATGATCATTTCAATTAATAATGTTAGGATATCGGAATTTGCATTTATATGGATTAATATTATTGTAATAAATCACTTTTCATTTTAAAAACCACTGTGAATTTGACATAACTTCAGAAAAGCTGCTGCAGAATGGGGAACTTACAGCTGCAACAAACAGAAAAATACTGTCAAACTCTGGATAGAAGAAATAACCGCACGTTGCACCGGTGCATATCTACTAGTGCAGGGCACATTGAGCCTAATATCAACTCTATCAATACAAACACTGGTATCGACATCAATGAATACCAGTTTAACAAGATGAATTCTTTAGTTTGACTTTCTCTTGACAGACTTCGGACCCAGAGGTAAGGGGAGTTGGCAGAGTCCTTTCGCCGTTGTTCAGGTAAATAACGGTGGTTTAGACATCTTTGGCCTTACTTGATTCATTTAACATATTCATTTTCAAAGTGCAGCTGATCGTTTAAGCTTCAGCAACTCCAAAAGTATAAATAATGCTTAGACCATGACATGATGCATTTATCTCACCGAACTGTTATATGATTTAAAAAAATACAGGAATGCATAAGTACTGAATATATTTGACTTCATCTAATTACACGTTTGCATTCTACTGCTTCTAAATACTTATAATTTTTGCCCAGATTCTATCCTGGGTTTTAACTAGTTAAGGAAAAGTCGTGCTTCAAGTCATGAAAATGAATTGGGATTTAGTCATCGGTGACATTAGCCCTGTATGTAGCTGCATGGTCTTAGATACTAAACTTGGAAGTATTACACATGACTAATATTCACACTTTCCTCATCAGATTTAAACAGTTTAAAGATCTAAACAAGTTGACATGTTTGTTCATGACTGACGGATTTAATTTGGGCTGATGCTGTTGGATCGTTGATCATTGAATGGGTGTTTGGTTCCACCTGCTGATTACCCCCAGAGAGCAGGAATAACCATAAAAGTTAATGGTCTGCGTAGACAATTAGTCCATCATGTCCTTTACTACGGATCCTAATAGGAAAGGAGGACTCCACGAGACCTCAGATTTCAGAGGGTTCTCTTATACTCGATGCTAGCTTCAGGAGGACTTCATAAATGTTTTCAATGTTATTGTGTAGGTGATAGCACTATTATGAAAAACTATTGTCATTCCAGGAGTCTGTAAAGACTGCTTTGTGTATCACTGTGACTACCGTGTGTGCTTAGAGTTGTAGATTTATCAGTAGGTAGCGAGTTTGTTCTGTAGTGATGTCGTAGCGTTTAATGCCATGCCCCTCCCACACACTGGCACGTTTTCCCCGAGCAGGTTTACTTCACAGCGTTTCGTTGAGCACTGTGCAATACTTGTATGTTCATCCCAGAGTGCTGACATGGGCGGCGGCGCCCAGGAAACCAGGACTTTACCCCAGAGGATGATTTCTGTCCTTTCCAGAGCGGTGGTTGGGAAACAGCACACGTAGATTCAGGTTGGAGCTCGTTGACTTGTTTAGGGTTTCCTCCCTTTTAGCAGGCTTGTTTTCTCCGTTTGGACACCGTTCCAGCATCAGGAGCTTCAGGGAGTCTTCGTTCAATACCAAACAAGATAAATGTCCCTTATATAAAAATACCATGTATATATCCACATCTTCATGTCAGAAATGTATATGTAGACTAAATATAAAGAGACAGGAATATGATTATTAACAGCAAATATCTCCAGCCATGGTTAACTTATTAATGAATTTATTTTGGTTTCCTGCCCTTTTATATTTGAGATGAAAACTCTGAATGTACAGTTTGGACTGTGTTGGTGTAGATTAATTAATCTGTGAAATTATTAGATGTACTTTGCACTTTTTGTTGGTAAAGGAAAAAAGTCTATATAGTAATTTTGTTCATACTTTTCAACTATTATGAGCAACTGCCATGACTCTGTATGGGGTAAAAGCTCCCACGTCTGTTAGCGTTACAAAAATCATGAAATATATTTAAACTCAGCGTCGTCCCTCCTTCGCTGAGGGCTCCTCCTTTTGACCTTTCTCATGCTATGAACCAGAACAGCTTCAGATTTAAATAAAAAATAAAAATGGATGAAAGTAGAGAAATTCAAGGAAAATACCAAATAGAAATAATGACCGGAGACCTATTGGATTTTTAAAGTACTACGAAAGCAACAGCTATCATCTCCTCTTCTTCCGGTTCCCAGTCTAACTGCATGAACATCGGGCTGTCCGGCTGAAGCCAGAAACAGCTGATTCAGCTCTCGTGTGACCAGATTCTGCAGTGACGCCCACAAAAAGCCTCACTGACCTTTCAAAAAGCAAAGCTGTGTAAAGTGTTAGAATCTGATGCTGTAGAAAGATCCTAGTTGCCTTTGTGTATATCAACTGCCTGCTTGAGTATTTTGTGTGTGGAGGTTTTCTCTGTACTCTTGTAGAACTGTTTGGGGTGTTCTTTCCTGCCATATCGCTCGCAGCCAGGGCGAGCTGCTGAGTTAGATTCGCTGTGTATACCTTCATTTTTGATGAGGTGTGTTACAGTTTTGTTTCACTTTGTGTAGTGATTCACTCTGTGGAGTTTTCTGACTGTTGTTATATAACTTCATATACACAAATGATCAATAAAAATGTTTTATTTCCTGTTGATACAGACATTTTCATGTCCTTTTTTTTTCTCCGTGATCAGCGTTGGTGCGACTCACTGCTCGTGTACAAAACTCCTTCATTTAAAAGAAAGTGAGAAAATGACATGAACATGCTCTTTAGACCAGCCAAAAAATATTCCAATAGTCAAACTCCAAAAGATCTTTTCAGTTGCCATCAATGCAACTCAATGAATGACCCAAAAAGAAATGTAAATACTCTTAAGCCCCTCCCCTTGGACTCAATCATGCTTCATTTATACAAACACATCAGTTTAGTCAAGTTCTTCTTTAGTTTCCATAAAAATAAAATAATACAAAAATAAAACAAATCACAGTGGCATAAATACAGAAGTAATTGTTTTTTTTTTTTATGTTTGGCGCGAACCAGAGTGATCACTTGATCGTGACGTCACTTCCACATGTCGGCCAGGTCGGCTTCTTAACTGTGAATTGGCTATTACCTCGGTTTTGACCAAAACCACTGCAGGGCCAGGAGAGGATGGTAAGTAACCAACAAACGCCACATAACCAGTATAACCAGTAAAACCAGCAAGTGTGCACCTTTAATGAATCGCTGCGTGAAGCAGATGGAACTCCTCTGTGTTTACTGTCGGACTTGGGCGCAAGTTTGTCCCCGCGGGACTGACCAGGCGAGTAACTGTGTGTGTGTGAGTGAGAGAGAGAGAGGACTCAGTAGGGACAGCTGTCGGTGACGAGACGGCTTCGTCACAAAGTAGACAGTAGAAAGGGAAAACCTCCACCAGGACCAGAACCTGGAAGGAAAACCTCCACCAGGACCAGAACCAGGAAGGAAAACCTCCACCAGGACCAGAACCAGGAGGGAAGGCCATCTGTCTGAAGCGGTTGGAGGTGGAGAGGACAAGAAAAAGGGGTGAACCAGCAGCAGAACTCTAATCCTGGGATTCCTGCTGAGAAAGAAGAGAAACACAGATGAACAATGATGTCAGATATTTCTACATGGAGAGGAAAGAGAGCAGAGAGGAGCCCTGTGCATCATGGGACGTCCCCCAGTGGAGAGGAGCCCTGTGCATCATGGGACGTCCCCCAGCGGAGAGGAGCCCGGTGCATCATGGGACGTCCCATGATGCATGGGACTAAAGGATGGCTCAGGGTCACCAAACCAAACCTGCTAGAAGATTTACCAGGAAGGAAAGTTGAAGATGGTATGAAGGTGGAGAGGGGGTCTGATACCTGTTGAACCTTCTGCCTCCAGTTGAACCTCCAGGAATCAGCAGTAAATCTGCAGTCTGAGTGAAGCTCTGATGGGAAAACCTGGGAGTCTGAGATCTTTAAGATCCAGGGGATCTTGGTCACTAAGAAGAAGTTTAAATTCTGTTCTGGGTTCAACGGGAAGCCGATGAATAAAAACATCTTCCATGAAAAATGGCAACAAATGATGAGCCAAACATTTGAAAGACGTTTGCTGTGTGGTGCCATCACACACTTTACTGTCACTGTGGAACTTCACTAGATGGTGCTGCACATTTCACTGTGCACCAGGAACCCTGCCGCCTCGCTGTTACAGTGTTGTACAGTGTGGTGGAAATTCTGAGTCCTCCTTCTCTCTGGGAAACCCCACCCTGGTTCATCCTGCTTTCTCTTTTGGATTTGCAGTCTGTGTAATTATGGATTTGAATGCATACAAGCAGGCGTGTCTGTATTATATCAAGTGTGTTAAAATAAGTTCAGTTTGATGGGAGTGAAACATATTGTTGCACTTTACACCTGTGCACAATAACACATGATTACATTCAAACACTGTTGGCAAAGTCTCTCAGGAGGTCACCTGTAACACACATTTCTTAACATGAACTCTAATAAATTCTCCACAGCTTCACACACACACTGGATGTTTTTACCTTCCTTGTGTATCTGTGACCAGGCGTCAGAAAAAGAATCCTACCTTTGAATCATGCGTGATAGTGGAACCATCCAGTCGGCAGGCAGAACCAGGCATGTGTAGCCGACCTTCTGTTGCCTGAGCGCAACGCTGTGACTACTGCCATCTACAGGACGCTAGCGGAACCGTAGCAGCCTGAAGGAAAACAAAAAAAGCAGTTTTTCATTTTCCCTGTGGAAAGATCGATTTCCATCAGTGAATATTTACTAATGTGTTCGAAGCCAGAGCATGAGGACAAGACTTTGTCCTCCTGAGTGATTTATAGATGTGAGGCTGCTGCTGAGAAAGAAAACTCATTAAAATGTTAATACTCATACATTTCATTAGTGAAGTTTTCATATGCTCTGTCCTGTCACACTATACACATTTATAAAGGGCAGGGTGACCTCTTAAAGCTCAGTTTCTTCATTTTTCTCAAGTACCTTTAAAAATGTGTTGTCTTTATTTCCTGAAACATTCTTTATTGGATGTGATCAAGCACATTGTTTCTACGTTTGTAAGACTGTTAATTTAGTTATTGTTCATGATCATTTATGCAGATTTTTAGACATATTTCATCGCTGTTGGGATTCAAGTAATCTGTTTTTCATCCTCCATAAAATAGAAAAGGTTGATTAAACTAAACCTTCGCTTTCTTGCTTTGTAGACTTCAGTTTTAGATATTTTGTCTTTCTGTCTAAAATATATCATTTTATCTTCTTTGTCTGAGCTTTTCATTAAATTAGAATTCATGCACCACATTTCACCGAAGTGTCAAGTTTTCTGTACAAGAACTTAAAAGATGATGGCTGTTGGTCGGAAGCAGGTTTTGAGTCGTGTTTACAGGAACGTTTCATTAGAAGATGAAGGATGCGTCGCAGCTGCAGGAGGAAAGAGATGCAGGACGCAGACAAAGAGGACAGACATTAGCTCAAAAAGTAAGAATCAGCATCTCGCTGTGATAATCAGCTGCATCCAGTCAGTACGTTTCTCACGAGGCACGTCATTCCTGACTTTCATTAATTAAAATGGCCTCCAAAAATGATCACATTTAAAAGGCTCTTCTGTTTTTACTAAGTAATTTGTTAAAATCTTATTTATGAAATTGTTTGATTTCTTTCAGATCCATAACTTTTCTAATTTAAATGTGAGGGAATTTTAACCAAACTATATGACACAAAGCCCTTTTACAGAGCAAATTCCCCAATTATTTGTCTGTAGTGTTAAAAGCTTTTACACGTTCACCAGAGCACCTTGCCCAATGGCATGTCAACATGACGCCTAAAGAAACCATTCAACTACAGACCTAATAACTGTGTTCATATAAACCAGTTCATAAAAATAAAGACCGAGCCAAAGAAACCAAATCTTCTCTCCGGTTCAATCCGCCATCCTGAGCTGCACAAAAACCAGGATGAGGAAGGAAAACCTCCATCAGGACCAGAACCAGGAAGGAAGACAAACCTCCATCAGGACCAGTTTAAAACAGAGTTTAACCCTCGAGAATACAAAAAGTGCATTAACTGTTAATATTTTGGAAGAAATCATGAAGAAATCATGAATTCTGTTAATGCCAGAATGGTTTAGGCCCAGAATACATCTGTGATATGTTCAGAGAATATAAACCTAGCAGAGCTCTTAGGTCCAAAGACTCTGGTCAACTAGTCCAGGCCAGAGTCCAGACTAAACATGGAGAAGCAGCATTTAGCTGTTATGCTGCAAACAAACGGAACAAACTGCCAGTGGAGATTAAACTTTCCCCAAATGTAGACATTTTTAAATCCAGGTTAAAAACATTTCTTTTCTCATGTGCCATGCATGAAATCTGCACGGTAACTTTTTTTTAACTTATCTTGCTTTTAATCATTTTAATGTAATTTATTATTTTATTGTGATTATGTGTTGATTATGTGTTGATGCCTTTTACTATTCTAAATATCTGTAATGTCTTTGTTTTATGTAAAGCACTTTGAATTGTCCTGTACATGAAATGTGCTATACAAATAAACTGCCTTGCCTTGCCTTGCCTTAATGGTTAAGGAGAAATGGGCTAAATAGGCTTTAAATGATATTTTTTTTATCACTTAATTATTCTTTATTCCATTTTTCTTTCTTTATATATATATATATATATATATATATATATATATACATATTTATATATAAAGTTGGGGGGACGATAAGCATTAAAAAAAAGTTCATCTCTTTTATAAGTTATTATAATTAAGCAAAATGTTAACTGTTGAGAAGGAAGTTAAAAAGCAGGTTTGAATGTTCCGCTTTCGGTGATTTTTCCGGAAGTGACGTAATCACGGCGGTGAACGCTGTTGCGTTGACGCTCACGTTAAGTTAGCGAACACTAACCGTTGATATGTCGGAAGTTGTGAAAACGTGCCTCTTCCTTGTACAAATATCCGTCTGAAAAATCAATAATATCCCATTTGAAGACTTAAATATTGATGAAATCACAATATATTTTAATTCAAATAGTTGGTCAAGGATTGTCCTTATAAATGCAGTGATATTAAAAAGAAATCTGATTTTAGCCATAAAAAACCGGAAGTTAGCTTAAACCGGAAGTTCTTCATGTTAGCTAACTTAGCTTTACATAACAGTTTAGACCACAGACAGTTTAGTTGCAGCGAAGTCTGGTGTTGCAGCTCTCCGCAAAGATAACAGCTCCATAGTTGTGTACAAGGACTTAAAATGCTGTCTTACATCATTGGCGTGAGTATTCATTCATTTAACCTGGTCATATTCGCTTTTTATTTAAGCTAATTTCACATAGTTAGCAAAAGCTAACATGAGTCGTTTTCCAAACAAAGTTCAGCCACACCGGGCCTGCCCACAGGAATTGGCGTGACTCACTTCTCCCGTTAAGGATTAAACAAAATGACTTTTAGCCAGACAACGCCCCGCAGAGGTCTCAAACAGTTGGTAGCTAATGCTAAGCTGGTGGTGGTCTGAATCCTTCTGCTTTTGACCTTTATCTCTCAGCTGATCCGCGGCAGCTTAGACAGCATCATCAACATCCTCTTCAGACTTTTCTTCTCCAAGAGGAGACCTGCCATCACCTTAGAGGACCCCAATATTAAATATGCACTCCGGCTGATTGATAAACAGGTAACCCGGGTTCTGCCTGCAAACCCAGCTAATGTGTTCACGGACTACATGTTTTTGTAACGTTTGTGTTTGTGGTTCAGATTGCCAGTCATGACACGAGAAAGTTCCGCTTCGCACTACCTTCAAATGAACACGTCCTGGGTCTGCCTGTTGGTCAGTATGTCCACTCATACACGGTCATTGTGAGATTAATGGCTGCTCCGCATTTATAAGTATATTTGTTAAGTTTCTTCTACTTCTAAGCTGAATTGGACTGTCATTCTTCTC
>NC_055704.1:26982500-27050739 GCF_017639745.1 Melanotaenia boesemani
CAGCCCTCCATGAACTCCGCTACCCCTCAGGTTGGGGGCGTACTCTGCCAGATCCACGGAGCGCAGCCACTCCATCACCCTGTGGTTGGTCCACTGGGAGATCTCAGCTGGCGTGATGTTGTTCTAGTGACAGCAAACAGAAAAACCACATTTCTAAGAAAGGCAAACTAAATAAATAAAATAAAGGAGTGTGTTGTGAATTGTTCAACACCTCATCAGAGGGTCGCCGTCGGAGGCAGCTGGGGTCATAGAAGTTGAGACGCAGGACTTGAATGGCTCTCTTGATGCTGAGATGATGAAGAACGCTGCCCACTTTCAGGGACAGCAGGTCCTCCTGGAAAACAGGTTCCGTCAATAATTCAGCATCAGAGAACTGAGGTCACCTTTTACTAGAGCTTAAAAGCAACACCAGCAGGTGTAACCCTAAAAACCGAATGACAGTTTTTCCTACATTTGGTTTCTGTTTGGTTTAGTTTTTTTTATGTAAAGCTGCATGTAGAAGTTCAACCTTTTAACCCCAGCCAGCATCAGACATGATGTTTCCCAGCTGTCAGATTGGGAGGTAAAATGATGTAAAATCAATGTATGAATAGATGTAGCAGCATAAAGGTCGACCAGAAGAAGAAAGCAGAATTTATTACTAACAGAACTTTGTAGAAATAACACACAGATCAACAGTGACCAAGCCTTTTCTCATCTCATCGTTCTCTCAAGTCTTGGCTTTCAGGAGAAAAAATATTGTTATTGAAACAAACACACAACAGAAACTATTTCCATGTTTCCACTTTTTCCTCATTTCCAGTTATTCCTGCTACTATTTACCTGCTATCCTCACTAAACCAACTCCAGCTCAGCTGCTTTGTGGCGCCACCGTGCATCAGAAACGTCTTCTTCGTTTTATTCCAGCCATCGAGGAGCATTATTTTTCTTCTTTTCTCACACACACACATAGAACTTCCTGCTCACTGGTTGATCTTTGGCTGCTCCTGATTGGACGTTACCGTCAATCTAAGCTCTCTGATTGGTGGAAAGTCTGACAGGAAGTGGCTTCATCATCATGTCCAGGTCTAAATAGAGGTCTCTTAGCAACATAGTAGAGATGGTGATGTTTTTAGGATGAAATGTGATAAATAATGCTGTTATTATGGATCACTGTGGATTTACCAGATAGAGTCTCTGAATAAAACTACATTTAGTGGCTGGATTGTAAACCTCCTGGACAGGATAGAAATGTCTGGAGAACCTCCATAGATCAGCTAAAGGGCAGCTATCCATCACAGTTTACCCACAGAGATACACACCACCGGTCCTGGGAAGGTGGTGATAATAGAAGTGATTAGTGCTCAGAGGCGCCGCTGATCAAATCAAACTTTATTTTTATGAAGCGGGTAAAGGAATTGAACTTTTCAGTAGACTTCTTGGCCTGAACACATGGTTATCAAACGCATGTATCACCTATGGGATAAAGTTCATTGATAACGTCAATACCTTTTGGAACTGTAAGGAGCGATTCAGACCTGATGGTGTGCATCCAAATCTAACTGGATGCAGATTACTTGGTGCACACTTGCATCATGCTGTTGGGACGGCAAACCCAAACATGAGTGTACAGATAAGAGCGAAGGACACAGCAGAGAGGCGATCAACTCCCAGCTCTCCCCCCTCACCAGACCCTCTTCTCCACATCACCCAAGGTCTTAAAAGGATGTCTCTATCCCGGACCGGACTCCAGCGACCACCATCTACCAAGAAATACAGGGCTCCCCCTCCTCATCCTCCTCTTAGATCATCTGTCCTGGCAGAGCAGGGCACGGGAGGATGTGCAGGAGGTTCACAGAGAAGCAGCAGAATTCACAACAAAGATAACATGCCATGATGTGTTCAGGGTCCTTGCTGTAGTTCTGCTACTATTGACAGCTGTTCTGAGATCGAGCCTGGACCCAATAGGATTCCTGTGTTAGTAAAATAAGGAATCGAACACGGTCAGTTTGTGGGGTGAATGGATCTAATCGGTTAACTGTACCTTGTATAACTCAGAATACAACAGAGACCAGAGGAAACTTCATAAAGCTGCTGTACTAAATGTTAGATCTCTGTCCAACAAGTCACTGTTAATTAATGACTTCATCATTTCTCACAGTTTAGATTTTCTTTTCTGACAGAAACGTGGTGAACAGAAGACACAAGTGCTACAGTTCTTAATGAAACACCCCCCCTCATTTTAGTTTTATGAATAAATGTGGAAACGGGAGGAAAGGGGGAGGAGAAGCTGCCTTATTTAAAGACTCATTCCAGTGTAAAGAGATTTCATTTGGTGATTTTACTTCTTTTGAATATCTTAGTTTTATTTTAAGGGGCATTCCTAAAATCCTATTTCTAATCATCTACAGACGTCCAGGACACTGTGTAAATTTTATTGATGAATTTTCTGAATTATTGTCAGTTATCTCTACTGATTTTAACCATTTCATCATAACTGGGGGTTTTAACATTCACATAGATAACATGACAAGTAAAGGAATTTTCTTCCATATTGGATGTTTGGTTTGTGGCAACATGTAAAAGAACCGACCCACATTCGAGGTCACATTCTGGACCTGGTTATTTCAGGGTGTTGGTATTTCTTCTGTTGTGGTCGCTGACTCGGCCTTGTCTGTCATTTTTGTATTTTGTTTGATTTACTGATCAGTCAGAATGTACAACCAACCTGCTCCTCGGTTAGGAAGAGGTACATTAATGAAAGAACAAGTGCTAAGTTTGTGGAGGCCATAGCTTTGTTACCAACAACCAGAGCAGAGTCAGTTGATGGACTCCTGGATCATTTCAATCTGAAAGTCTTGAATGTAATGGATGCTGTTGCACCGATAAGAATCAAGAGCAACCTGAGCAAACAGAAAACACCATGGAGAAACACCACTGTGGTCACCAGCCTAATTCAGATTCAGATTCAGATAACCTTTATTTGTCCCACAGCGGGGAAATTGCAGCGCAACAGCAGCAGAAGACACGCAATAGACAACAAATGGTACAATAAAGGTACCATTCTAAAAAGAGAATGCAGAAAAACTGAGCGGAAATGGCAGAAAAATAAACTTCAAATTCACTCTGAGCTGTAGAAACAAAGCCTGCGTAACTATAACAATGAGCTGTGAAGGCCAGAGAGCTGCTTTTATCTGGAATGATTAACAGGAATGTCAACAATTCTCGCACTCTGTTTGCTATGATTGAAAAACTTACTAATCCTCCTACACAGATAAGCCCAGAGCTCCTTTCCATTGAGAAATGCAACCAATTTGCCAACTTTTTTAGCCAAAAAGAAAAAAAAAATTAAGCAAAATATTATTTCCACACAGTCAAACAAGAAAACTAGTCTGTGTCTAAAACCTGGAAATAATTCTGATGTTATGTCGCAATTTAAAATGACTGATTTAAAAAATTCTACAAGGAACAGTTTGGCATTTGAAATCAACAACATGCACTCTGGACATGATACCATCCAACTTTTTAAAACCAGTTTTTACCTCAGTAGAAAGTGATTTCCTACTGATAGTTAACAGCTCGCTGGCATCAGGCATTTTTCCCAAGTCACTAAAGATAGCTGCTATTAAGCCTCCTAAAGAAAAGGACTCTAGACGCCTCTATAATGAACAACTATAGACCGTCTCTAACCTCTTTTATTTCCAAGATTATTGAAAAAGTTGTATTTCACCAGCTTCATGACTTTTTAAATGAAAGTGGAAATCTTGATAAATTTCAGTCCGGCTTCCGACCTCATCACAGCCCTGAAACAGCTCTGGTCACAGTGGTAAATGACACTAGGTTGAATACTGATTCTGGTCTAGTATCAGTCCTGGTTCTGGTCAAGTATCAGTCCTGGTTCTGTTGGATCTCAGTGCTGCATTTGATACTGTAGATCAAAGAATCCTGTTACACAGGCTGGAAAAGTGGG
The DNA here is from genome assembly GCF_017639745.1 of Melanotaenia boesemani. Classification (NCBI taxonomy): domain Eukaryota; kingdom Metazoa; phylum Chordata; class Actinopteri; order Atheriniformes; family Melanotaeniidae; genus Melanotaenia; species Melanotaenia boesemani. The sequence continues at coordinate 26,986,450 of NC_055704.1, forward strand.
TTGGACTTTCTGGAGCGGTTCTTAACTGGTTCAGATCATATTTAGAAGGCCGGAGTTATTTTGTTACAATCAGCAGCTATGAATCTGAGTGAGTGGCCATGACTTGTGGAGTCCCCCAGGGGTCAGTCTTTGGACCTCTTCTGTTCAACTTGTATATGCTCCTTTTGGGCCAAATATTACAGAACTTTAGCATTAATTATCAAAGTTATGCTGACGATACACAACTTTATGTCTCTGTCACCAGATGACTGCAGTCCAAAAGACTTATTGTGTCAGAGTCTGGAGCAAATAAACACCTGGAAATGGAGAATTTTCTACAATTAAATGAAGACAAAACTGAGATTATTCTGTTTGGTAGCAAAGAGAAGAGGGTCAGCATTGGCAAACACCTGGAGACTCGGGCTCTTAAAATCGCCGACCAAGTTGGTAACCTTGGAGTGTTGATAGACTCAGACCTGACTTTCAGCAGCCACATCAAAGCTTCACTAAGAATCTTTTTACCAGCTCAGAAACATCAACAGAATTAAAAGTTTAGTCTCCCAGAAAGACCAGGAGAAACTCATCCATGCATTCATCCCCAGTAGGCTGGATTACTGTACTGGTCTTTAACAGGACTTCCGAAAAAGAGCATTAAACATCTGCAGCTCATCCAAAACGCTGCTGCTAGAGTTTTAACCAGGACTAAGAGATCTGAACACATCACACCAGTTTTAAAATCTTTACACTGTTTTCCAGTCAGTCACAGAATAGATTTTAAAACCCTTCTGATTGTTTACATCCCAGAATGGTTTAGGCCCAGAATACATCTGTGATATGTTCAGAGAATATAAACCTAGCAGAGCTCTTAGATCCAAAGACTCTGGTCAACTAGTCCAGACCAGAGTCCAGACTAAACATGGAGAAGCAGCATTTAGTTGTTATGCTGCAAACAAGTGGAACAAACTGTCAGTGGAGATTAAACTTTCCCCAAATGTAGACATTTTTAAATCCAGGTTAAAAACATTTCTTTTCTCATGCGCCTATGCATGAAATCTGCATGTTAACCTTTTTTAACTTATCTTGCTTTTAATCATTTTAATGTAATTTATTATTTTATTGTCATTATGTGTTGATGCCTTTTACTATTTCTAAATATCTGTAATGCTTTTGTTTTATGTAAAGCACTTTGAATTGTCCTGAACATAAAATATGATATACAAATAAACTGCCTTGCCTTGATGCACTTTTTCATGCCAAAGGCAACACAAAGTGCTTTACATGATAAAAAAGCAATTCATGCTTATTAAAAATAAAACAAGCCCTCACACACCAAAGTAGATAACATAGAAATAAAAAAGTTAGTCTTTCACACACAGTTGCATGCACACACAAAGGAGCTTTATGGGTAAAAGGCTGCTCTTGATCATCTGATTTATTACGTATGTATTTATTTTTTTAAATATATCATTTTATCTTATTTATTTTGAATTATGGCATTCATGTAATCTTGCAGGACCTGACCAAGGGGACAGAAAAAAGGAAATAATGAAGAGAAGTAAAAAGTAAGTAAAAAAAAGGAAGAGGAGACAAAGATCCAGCAGATACACCTGTACAGAAACACAACAGAGAATTTCCTACAGCTTTTACAGGTAAACTAAGCAGACAATCATCAGGAGTTCCTAAAAAAAACATAACCAAGACAGCAACAACAACTAAAGAACCAGAAACACACACTCATGAACCAAAGCATCTGTTAGTGCATAAACCCACTGGACACCTCAGTGCTGAGTCAGCATGCAGAGGATGAGGAATGAGGAGGATCAGAGATGAGGCCACGCCCCCACGGAGGCTAGAGGCAGACTAGGGCAGCCCAGAGACCCGGGCCATCAGCAGCAATCAGGGCAACCAGGGTTAAAGAGTTGCAGCTCACCACGGTCATGTAGTGCAGCATCCGTCCATCCACTCGAGCTTCATCAAAGCTGCTTTTGTATTGCGGGAGGCCAATGTCGTCGAGCCATCCTGAAAACAACAGTCATCAATCAGAGCATGGCAGGACCTGACATGTGACATGAGAGAAGCTGTCACTCACTGGTCACCCAGTTATGGTCCAGTTTGCCTTTCAGATCATCATCCTCTGAGCTGAGAGCCTGCAAGGCGAGCTGCAGCTTCTTCCTGTGGAGAGGCTGCTTCATGCCCAGCTCCTGAGGAGGAAACCAGAGGAATGTCAGGAGGACCATGTGATCTGCACCTGCTGCTTTCTCACGTTTCAGTTTAAAAGGCGCCAGCTTCATTTGAAGGATTTCTTTTAAGGAATACAAGTGCTTTTCTGTTTGGACCAGCTCCTACCTTCTCTAGGTCATGTTGCGATGCCTGCAGCAGCGTCTGGCCCGATCTGATCCAGTTTTGGCCCAGAGCAACATAAAAGCCGAGGCCCTGCTCATGGAGCCAAAGACAGACCTCATCTCTACTCCAGCGAGAGAAAGGAGCGTCCACGGAGCTGAAAGACACAATTTCCTTCACCATGAAAAAACATGTCGGAAAACACGCCAACCCTCCTGGGTCGGCTCAGAGGGTAAAACGTCCTCTCCAAAATATCACGTAACTTCTGTCCTAATCGGACATTCTGACCGTGTCATTCTCTACATTATTTCAACCTTTGATCACATGATCTGCCTGGGTTCAGATCACAGATATTTGGTGTTGGGATTTTATTTAACCAGCCTTAAAATTACTAATATTTATTTATAATTCACTTATTATTGTTTACAGTGTCAGATTTCTAATTTACTAACTTGTTGGGTCTGTAGGACAAAATAAGTCCCAAGAACTGCTATAAAAATTAAATGTTTCACTTAATTTCAGGCCCAACCAAAAACAAGTAAATCTGGTAAGCCTTTAAAAGCCAGTATGATCACACAAAGTCATAGTTTCATGTGGAATAACATGCATGTCTGGCAGCTCTGCATTATTATTTTATTAGCTCCTAAATATGTTCTTTTCTTTTGGAAAACGACTATTTTTGGTGTGTTTCATTTATTAAGAAGACTGGCATTCTTGATACCTTTAACTAGGACTGTGGTTGAGTGATAGACTCGACAAAAAAATATGAATCTGTAAGGTTAACAGTTAGGTTTTTAGACTTTTCTGCCCTCTAATGACTTGAAAGGTCAGTAAATGTGAAAAATTCAAATCAATTCAAAATAAGCTCTCTTAAAAATGAACCCATATGAGGGAAAAAAGGCCCGAAAGGACCAAAAAGTCCCTGAGGACCTAGAAGGATGAAGAATGTGAGCTTCCAGTTTAGAGGAACCGACTGGACATCATTCGAGTAAAACCTGCAGGAAGAAGCAGCCAGCGTGGTTACCATCTGGAGGAAAACAGTCCTGCAGCCACTTTTGGTGAGAAAACCACTGAAATGAATCCGTCTGTCCGGGTTTAAACGTTCCGCTCGGTTATTTTGTTTTTTGGAGTTTTAAGAACACCAACTTGTGTTTTGTTTCCTGCGACCAGCCGAGGCGGGGGCCGGCAGTGGCTCTGACTCCGCCCCTCCGGAACTCCATCTCTGCTTCATCGTCCAGATTAAAAGAGGTGGAGTGGCTCCTCTTCAGCCTACCAGAAAAAACCACCATGAGCCCAGAAAAGCCTGCACCATTACTTCACCGTCATTTTCAACGTTTATGTCTCACCTGCCGAAAAATCTACGTAAGCCTTTGGACTTCTTCTTGGTTTCTGGAGACGCCGGCAGAGGAGCAGCATTTCTGGATTTCTGTGGAGGAACACCGGCCAAGTCGAGGTGCTCGGTGCCTTTACGCTCCGTCTCAGCTGTAGAAAAGATCACATCCACTTTACAGAGACAAGAAAACATACAGATCTGAACGTGCTTTATTCAGAGCAGAAATCTGACCGAGGTTTGGGGCGCTGGCCGTCTGTTTGCCTCCACGTAGCTTAAAGAAGCCTCGGCCGAATGAGGCGCGAGCCTTCTTACCGCCAAAGATTCCTTCACTTGAGCTTCCTTTGTTAGGAGAGGGAGCAGGAGCAGCTTTAGTCTTTGCCTGCGAGGAGAAATCCAGGACAAGAGTCAGAGTGGCCTCAGACAGCGAAGAAAACGCTACAATAACAATTCTGAAACATGACTCCAACCCCACAATGACATACTCAGCCTGGTCTTACCTGGTCTGAGCTGCCCGGCTCCGGCTTCTCTACAGAGCTGAAATAAAAACAAATGACGGTGAAGTAAGGAATTACAGCAGCTGAAGAGTCACGTCCACAGTCAGAACAGCAGCTCTGCTAGTAAACTCCAGTACAGACACCGAGCACTCAGAGCGCGGCAGGTCCTGTTTCCTTCGTACGTCCCAGTGGTTCTCACACGGCTGTCAACATGGTACCCCCAGTACCCCTATATAAATTCCATTTATTTAATATTTTAAAAATTTATTAATAAAATATATCAATTTGATATATTTGAAATCAATATACCGATAAATTTACTATTTTTCATATCTAAATTTCTAGATATTTGTATCTATATAATTTTTTTTTAACTTATTTTATGTTCTATGTACATATTCAATTATATCACATATGACTGATTTACATGCATTACAACTTAGAGTTTTTTTACAAGCACATACGTGTACATTTCTACTTATATGTAACTGACCACCTGAACTGACTCAGCTCATCATACAAACTGAAGTCACATCTACTAGCTAAGATAGAAAACACAAGTTATATACCCCTGGAGTGTCTCCAAGTACCCCACGAGCTACATGTGCCCCCGTTTTACAAGCACTAAAAGCCTCTTTGATGGAGCAAGTCCACCAACGAGACTTCTGCAGCAGTAACATGACAAAACGCTAATTTTAAGTATCTGTTGGACTCTTGCTGGCTAGTTGGCCGGACGATGGATCGATGGATAGAGGAAGGACGGACGGACGGACGGGGACGGACAGACAGACAGACAGATAGACAGATAGATAGCTTTATTAATCCTGTGGGGGGAAACTAAATTGCCAAGGACGCTTTACACACAAATAAAAAACAGACAACATAAACACTACATTAACAGACTCTGCTACACACCATTACAACATCAGTGCAACACAAACAACCATATTTCATAAAAAGTGCTCATTATAAAAGCGCACAGCAGCAGGAACAAAAGACTTTCTTAAGCGTTCAGTTGAACACCGAGGCATCACCATTCGCCCACTAAAAGAGCTCTTATGTTCACTAAAAACGCTGTGGAGAGGATGGTCTGTGAGAGACAGAACAGTTCTTAGTTTGGTCCTCATCCTCTTGTCCACAATAATGTCCACAGAGTCCAGGCTCAGCCCCACCACTGAGCTGGCCTTTTTAATCAGTTTGTTCATTTTTTTTTGTTCTCCATAGTGATGCTCCCACCCCAACAAAGTACAGCATAAAACAAGACACTGGCCACAATCCCCTGATAAAAGACAGACAGGAGCCTCCTGCTCACATCAAAAGAATGAAGCTTTCTCAGAAAGAACAGTATGGACCGGGCCTTTTTGAAGACAGCTTCACTAACACAGGCTTGTTACTTAGATTTGTTGGTTTTACAATAAAACTGTTCTTAAAAGCGAGTGGAGGCTCCAAACACAAGCTTCTTCACTTTATTTTTACTCTAAATGGGACCTAAACGTATAAAACTATCATCCTGCTGCACTAAACATGGCGGGAAACTAGCGATTCAGCAGAAATCTACATGAACAGACCTCTCTTCGAGGGTACCACCAGCAACCTTCCTAAACTATGACTGTAAGTCAGCAAATTAGCATTTGGTGCTTCCTAGTATTAAATCTGGAAAACTTGTTTATTCCACATTTGTGAGGAAACTGTGTGTGGGATGAGCAGCAGAGTAGAGTATGTGGGTTCTTTGCTAATACCAAACAGCTGATTCTGCTTCTACAATGATTTGAGAACCTAAAAATGCCCGAGAGGTTCGGTCTCATATGTTATGCTGAACTGTCATGAAAGTAATTCCCCTCTGGAGCGAATGAAAATCAGATGTGTTATTTTACCTTTGAGCTGCTTGTAGCCGTCGTTCTCGGTCCAGTTCGTTCATCTCAGAGAGCACAGCTATACATGGAATAGACTGAGAGAAACATGATGAGCTGGACATGCTGTCCTGACTGCAGAACATTTAAAAAGTCTGAATTCAGAGCATCTGCTGGTTCTTATTAATCAGAGTGGGAGGCTGAGCTGTTCTGCAGGAAGTCTGGGATTCATCCTGTCAGAGGTTGTGTTTACCTCACCAGAGCTCCTTCCTGCTTCGCCGTCCAACTCCAGGATGAGCTGATCGACCTCCATGGAAACCAGGGAGTCATCGGGGATGTCATCGTAGTCATCCTCCTTCAGCTTCTCTACAAGAGGACAGCAGTCATGCACTAAACCACAAGTCTGATGAAATAATGACTTTTATGGCAGTAAAAACTGTTTCACACAAAGATTTGATGGAAAAAACAAACATCAGTTTTAATCTCTTATGTGTGAAAAGTTTATTTTACAATAAGCAAATCATAACATGGGTTACTAAGTCATATGAAAACGGAGGAGTCCTCTGACCGTTGACCAGCTCCTGGACTTTCTGGCACTGCATGAGCGACTCCTCCAGCGCTTTAATCTTTCTTTCCTGTAGAGAAACAAAAAGTCATGACTGTTTGAGTCGGTCCAAGCTGCCACCATGCCACCGACGGACGTCCTACCTTCTCATCGTTCTCTGATGTTACCAACTCCAACTCCCTTTTCATCTTCAACATTTCCGTTTCTGGTGGAGACAAAAAATGAGAAAATCTCAAAACAGACGGGCTGTTTTTCAAACCAGAAGCAGAGTTCTGCCGTCATGGAGCCGTGTGATTAACCCTTACCATAGTTCACATTAACGTGGGTGTGCGCATGATTCCAGTAAGACACACAGAACTGAGTCTGACTGTCACCGTTGCTATGACGACGGTGTCTTCTGAGGATTTTACCGTTGCTATGACGACGATGTCTTTTCTCATTTAGAGAGACCCTAAACGGCACACAGGCTCAGGTTTCAGCAACCTAGCTGAAGCGTGGCTGTCTGCTGAGCACTCGGAGGTAATTTTATTATCCTCAGGGATATCCTAGTTTTTATCACACATGGCTTAAAACTGACCTGGAAATTAAGTGGAGTCAGTGATGGGTGACCTTTGAGAAAAAAACTCAGTGATGGTCACGTCAGGTAAAGAAAAATGTTCTGAAGTATAACTTGGACATTGACAGTAAAAGAAACTGGGAATTTCCGGTTGAGTGAACGCTGGCTCACTGGTAAATTTTAAATTATTTTCCGACAGATTCCTACCTGGGCTCGCATCTCTCTTCACAAGAAGCGATGTTTATTCTACAGACCATTCGCTGGTTTGCTGTCGGCTGGTTCCTCGTGTCGCTTGTCCACCTGCAAGCAGGCGCACTCCTCCAGTATTCTGCTGCTGAACTTTTAAAACTTCGGCACCACACCTGCACTCTACAGCCACCACCTGGTCTTGACATCCACCCGGACATCGCCTTTCAGCCCCGTCGAAGATACATTCACCGCGGATCGGGCGGTAAGCTCCTGTACAATGACTCTTACTCCATAAAATCAACTTGGTCCACTACTTGCCGTCATCCCCGTACTGCAGGCCGCGGTGTTAATCACAGTGTCCTGGCCAGCCTGCTTAGGTCGGATAACCCTGCGGCCAAGAACAATTCCACCACCGTCAGCTTCGGCTTCCTTAACATCCGCTCTCTCAACAGCAAAGGACATCTGATCCAAGATGTTCTTGTGGATCGAAAGCTAGACTTCTTGTGCCTGACTGAAGCTTGGCAGCAGCCAAATGACTTTGCATCACTTAACGAGTCAGCACCGCCGGGGTTTGTTTACACCTGCCTGCCTCGCGCGTGTGGCAGAGGCTGAGGTCTCGCGATGTTACACCGCGAGAGTTGGAAAGTCGTGCCTGTCCCTGCTGCTCCCGTGTTCTCCTCGTTCGAGTACTCTACCTCACTGCTGCCTGGACCCTCTCCTACAATTGTTGCTACCATCTACCGTCCTCCAAAACATAATAAGGACTTTATAAATGACTTCTCCAATCTCCTTACACTTTTCTCATCTCTGACATCAAACACAATTATTCTTGGTGACTTTAATATTCATATGGACAATAACAGTGATGCTCTCTCCAAAAACTTATCATCTTGTCTACAAAGTAGACTGCTCTGGTATCACCCCCTTCGACTGTAAACCTCATACGCTCCCGTACACCGACCATAGACTCATTACTTTCAATGTCAACCTCCTTCTGTCCAGAATCATTCTCCCCCGGACCATCTCATCCCGTAGAGTTAAGGACATCAACATTGAGACTTTTTCTTCTGAAATTATCAATTTTCCCAGTCCACATGCCAACAGCTCACCTGATGACCTGGTTTCCCACTACAACAACAATCTCCATACTCTTCTGAATACTCATGCTCCACTGAAAACCAGATCCATCTCTTTCACCTGCTCAGCTCCCTGATTCACTCCTGCCCTCCGTCAGCTCAAATCCCAAGGATGACAACTGGAACGAGTATATAACAAAACTGGACTCACTATACACAAAGAAATGTACAATAACCATGTAATGCTATACAAGGACAGTCTCTCTATAACTAAATCTGCTTACTACTCTGGTGTCATTCAGTCCAATCAACACAACTCCAGAACTCTCTTCTCTCTCCTCACCAATATTACAAAGCCGCCTGGCTCTCTTCCCCACCACATGCAATCCACTGACTTCTGTAACTCACTCATGTCTTTCTTTGTCTCCAAAATCTCCGACATTCACCAACATCTGGCCTCGTGGGGAGCTGCAGTCTCTGGAGTGGACTTCACCGCCCCCTACTCATCTCCTATAACCACATTCTCCAGTTTTATTCACCCCTCCGTCCAAGCCATCACTGAATCTATCCTCAAATCCAAACCCTCTACCTGTCAGCTCGATCCAATCCCTACAGCTCTTGTTAAAACCTGCCTCTCCCCACTTTTTCCCCTCATCACCAACACCATTCACTGGAACCGTCCCTCTTGCACTTAAAACCGCTACAGTTACACCTATCTTGAAAAAACCTGGCTTGGACCCCACTAATTTCAATAACCTTCGTCCAATTTCCAATTTATCCTTCATTTCCAAAATCCTCGAAAAGTCTGTTGCTTCTCAACTTCATAACCATCTTATCACCAACAATATTTATGAGCAGTTTCAATCCGGTTTCCGTCCCCTTCACAGTACTGAAACAGCATGCCTCAAAATCTCCAACGGCCTTCTCATAGCTTCAGATTCAGGTTTACTATTTGTTTTGTACATATTGGTTTTTAAACTATTTTAATGTTCCTTTGTACAGTGTCCTTGGGTGTTTTGAAAGGCGCTTTTAAATAAAACATATTATTATTATCATTAATTTTCTTTGATGTTTTAATAATCCTGAGAGAAAGTCTGACATTGTCACTCTAGAGTGCAGACTGTGGCACATTTCTCAAATTTCATAAAACTTCAACTACGAATCTGTGGGAACCGTAAGATGCTACAAAAAACCTTTAAGATGCAAAACTCCACAAAACTTTTATGAAGTTTGTCCGTGAAAGTATGACATCTTCATTTCACAGAGACATTTAGCATTTTTCCACACTGTGCAAAGATTGCTATCGAGACTCAACGCACTTCTCCCAGTCCGACCACACACCAGCAGTTTCATCCCAGTTATCATCCAGAGAGCAGGACACTCCAAGAAAGTATATATAGCCACAGTTTCCACCCTAATGACAATAAACAAACATTCCTGGTACTGTTAGTGTCATCATGTTGTGGAAATTTAACGCAATTATTCTGTGAAAACTGAAAATTAGCTAAAAACCTGCATTTATTCGACTTCTCCAGCGCCTTTAACACCATTCAGCCTGGACTGCTGAAGGCCAAACTGCTGGACATGTGGGTGAGTGCTCCCCTCGTCGCCTGGGTAGACGACTATCTGACGGGCAGACCGCAGTTTGTGAGGTTACAGAGCTGTGTGTCTGATCGTCTGATCAGTAACATTGGGGCCCCCCAGGGAACTGTGCTGTCTCCCTTCCTCTTCACCACATACACATCAGACTTTAAGTACTGCACTGAATCGTGTCATCTGCAGAAATTCTCTGATGACACAGCCATTGTGGGATGTGTGGAGGGGGGGATGGAGGCGGAGTACAGGGACCTGGTGGACCGCTTTGTGAGGTGGTGTGGGGAGAACCATCTACTACTGAACGTGGCGAAGACGAGAGAGATGGTGGTGGACTTTAGGAGGAAAAAGCCTCTGCCCTCTCCTGTCTGCATCAATGGGACAGATGTGGACTCAGTGGACAAATATACAAATATTTAGGAGTCACACTTAACAATAAGCTGGACTGGTCCACCAACACAGACGCCATTTACAAGAAGGGGCAGAGCCGGCTTTACTTCTTAAGGAGGCTCAGGTCCTTTCACGTCTGCAATAAGATGCTGCAGATGTTTTATCAGTCTGTGGTGGCGAGCGCCATCTTCTTTGCTGCAGTGTCCTGGGGTGCGGGCATCAAGGCAAAGGACGCCAACAGACTGAGGAAACTGATCAGAAAGGCAGAGTCTGCTGTCGGCTCTAAACTTGTCACCCTGGAGGAGGTGGTGGAGGAGAGAATGCTGGCAAAACTGCTGGCAATCAGGGACAACCCCTCCCACCCCCTCCATAACACACTGGACAAGCTAAAGAGCAGTTTTAGCTGCAGACTGATCCAACCCCGCTGCTCTAAGGAACGGTACAGGAGATCGTTCCTTCCTGCTGCAATAAGACTCCATAACTCATCTACCTCTGCCAAAGACACGATCACACAACTGGACTAAGTCAACCATTGTACTTACTGCAACCTATAGTTGTCGCTCTGATATACAATTATATAATATTTGTATCCTTTGCACATCATTCAACATTCTGTATTATCTTGCACTTCCTTTATTTACATAGTCATATTTACATATCAATATCTGATAGCTATTTTCATTATTACTCATCTTGCCACTGCACTTTATCTGCCAATTCACTCTTGTATTCGTATTTTTTTTTTTTTTTTTTTTTTTTTCCCTCTAATTTTTTCTCTAATTTATTCCACTGTGGATTTTTTTATGTTATTACTGGACTACTGTAACAACGCAATTTCCCTTTGGGGATAAATAAAGTTGTCTGTCTGTCTGTCTTATAATAATATTTATATTTAAAACTTGAGTTAGCCCTTTAGCATGTTTAGCTGTGTAATTAGAGCCATTGTGGAAGGTCCAGAGACCCACCTGCTGCTCCAGAGCCGCAGGTTGAACACCCCTGCTTTAAACTGAAATTACGACCAGCAGCTGTTTTTTTTTAACCCTTCTTTATTTGTTTTGGTCTGCTTGTGGATTTTGTTTTTTTATTTTTCCCACAATATAAAGCTGCATGTAGAAGCTCAATCCTTTAACCCCAGCCAGCATCAGACATGATATTTCCAGCTCAGATGCTTTGTGGCGCCATCGTGCATCAGAAACGTCTTCTTGGCTTTATTCCAGCCATAGAGGAGCATTATTTTTCTTCTTTTCACACACACATAGAACTTTCTGCTCACTGGTTGATCTTTGGCTGCTCCTGATTGGACGTTACCGTCAATCTAAGCTCTCTGATTGGTGGAAAGTCTGACAGGAAGTGGCTTCATCATCATGTCCAGGTCTAAATAGAGGTCTCTTAGCAACATAGTAGAGATGGTGATATTTTTATGATGAAATGTGATAAATAAAGCTGTTATCATGGATCATTGTGGATTTACCAGATAGAGTCTCTGAATAAAACTACATTTAGTGGCTGGATTGTAAACCTCCTGGACGGGATAGAAACCTGGAAACCTCTGTATATCAGCTAAAGGGCAGCTATCCATCTGGCCACCGGTGATCTGTTGGAGTTTTAAGGGTTGAAGGGGAAATCTGTGATGGGTGGTTCTGCACTAGTTTTAAAACATTTTTCTCTGTGAGCATTGAACTTATAACTTATAAAACTAGCTACATGAAAACCACAGGGTATGTAGCAGCTCAGATTATTACATCAGGAGATAAAGGAGGCAAAATGAAGTGTAAAGCAGAGTAAATATCAGTGCTAATACTTAAAGTCAGTGCTCTCTGTTCACCAAATGTCTTTTTGTCCCATCTTCTTCAGACAAAGGTAGGAATGAGTAAAGATTTATTTTTTCTTCTTGTTTACTGTCCTGCTGAAAAAGTTTTAATCAGAAGTCCAAAATCTTTGTTCAGTTGTCTGGTTTGTCTTAAAGAGCAGATATCTGACTTTTTATTTGTGTCTGTTTGTACAGTGAAGTTCTTCAGGTTGTACAGTGGACCAGCCCCCCCCCCCTTAAATAAATGGGATTCCTCCATCATCAGGAGGGATAAGATAAGCTCAGTGATCTGAGGAAGGAGCTCAGCAGTCATGGGTTTGGTATGGATGTTGCACACAGATTAGATTCTGCTTAAACTTCAGTCAGAAGACGGTGAGAAAATACTGAATGCAGGAATCCAGATGCTGGATGTCTGCTTGTCTAATCCTTGTAAACCACAGAAAATTAGAGATGAAATGCATGAAATGCATCCACCGTGTTCTAAAAACACTCCCACCTGGTTCCCCCCTTTCAGTCCTCTCCGTCATCCGTCTGCTGTCCTCCCTCAGCCTCCTCAGCTCCTCCTCTCGCTCCTCCAGCTGCCTCTGCAAAAGCTGCAGCTCCTCCTGTCGTCGGCCATGACAGAAACACATTTTATGAATTAAAAAAAGTGAAAGAAAAGGTATGTTTCCCACCTGAGAAGCTACAATCAGAAGATTCTGTCACACTTTTCGTTTCTTCCTTCCCACAGAGATCTTTTTATGTCATTTAGCTTTTTGTGCAGGCAAAATTCTGACAGATGATGGTCACATAAGAAATCCCTTGTTGCTACTACAGACGTTTTTACAACTTATCAGAGACAACAGCTGAAGCATTTTAGAACATGCTGCAGAATGTAGAGCTGAAGAGAAATAACAGACGAGAAGAGAAAACAGAAACAAAAGATTTATCTTCTGTTTCCACATCTGTAATTTTATCAGGACCAAATTTATCTGAAGTTAGGCACAAAGATACCTTCTGTGTTGAACCATCATCATGTCAATACTTAAACGTGCTTGTAAGGTTGCTTTTTAACGTAATCACGGTGAAAAATGATGCTATTAGCCAGTCTGGATGCTGTCAGTCAGCTTCCACTGCTTCTCTTCAGGTACAACTGTATGATGAGCTCCAAGTTACCTCCAGGATCATTTGTGAACCTCAGTCTGTTGTAAATGTCTGCTCTGTGATTCAGAAAAAACAAACTAAATCCATCCATCTCTGGAAACATTTTAGATTCAGTGGTCTGACTCTCCTCGTTTTGTTTAACCACCATTATTTTAAGAAAAATCGAATATTTACATTCAGCTGTTTCTACCAAAATTTATTGGTGTCTGAGTTTGTTTTCAGTTGTTTTGAGTCAAAAAGTCATATCTATTCACATACTTCCTATTTAATCTTTTAAAGTAATATACCAACAATTTTATCTCTGATAAGAAATTTCAAGGTTATCACGTCTATCCCTCAAGCAAACCTCTGTGGGAAAGTTCGGCTGCAGACCAACAGGTTCACAGAAGAACACGAGCTACACATCTACTAAAGATCCAGATTTCATACCATTCAGCAAGCCAAGCTGCTTTACAACCACAGCAGCAAACAAACTGGGACAATGTTAAACGTGTAAATGCAATGATTTCCAAATCTCACCAACTCATATTTTATTCCCAGTAGAAGATCACCAACACATCAGAGGATGAAACAGACGTTTCACCATGTGATGAAAATATGAGCTGATAGTGAATCTGATGGAAAAAGATGGAACAGGAGCAACAAAAGGCTGGAAAAGTACCTGGTACAAACCAGAAACACCTGGAGGAGCATTGGACAACTAACCAGGTTACCTGGAAGCAGGTCAGTAACATGACTGGATATAAAAGGAGCATTTCAGAGAGGCAGAGTCTCTCAGATGGAAAGATGGACAGAGGTTCACCAACCTGAGACAAACTGGCAAAAAATTGTTCCACAAAATAAAATTGTAGAAATGTAGAAGATCCCACCATCAACAGAGTATCAAATGAAAAGATTTAGAGATTCAGAAGGAATCTCTGTGTGCACAAGAAAAGGCTGAAGGTCAAACTGGAAGCTGGTGATCTTGGGGTTCTCAGTCAGCACTTCATTAAAAGCAGACATGATTCTAGACTGAAAACCACTGCATGGAGTCAGGAAAACTTCCAGAAATCCATTTTCCAATTTCATGCCAGATGTGAACAGGATCCAGAACCAGCTTCTTCCGTCTTCTCTGGACCAAAGCTCATTTAAAATGGTCTGAGGCAAAGTGGAAACCTGGATGAAGATGTGAACTAGTTTGTGGAAAGCATGGACGGCGTGTCCTGCAGACTAAAGAGGAGAGGGAGCATCCAGCTTGTTATCAGTGGACAGGTGAAAAGCTGCATCTCTGATGGGATGGGCTGCATTAGTGCCTATGGCGTGGGCAGCTTCCACATCTGTGAAGCTCCATCAATGCTGAAAAGTACATGGAGGTTTTAGAGCAACATCTGCTCCCATCCAGACAACGTCTCTTTCAGGGAAGGCCTTGCAGATTTCAGCAAGACGATGCTGAACCACATCCTGCATCCATCACAGCAGCATGGCTTCACAGGAGAAGAGTCCGGCTGCTGAACTGGCCTGCCTGCAGTCCAGACCTTTCACCAGTACACAACATCTGGAGCATCATGAAAGCAGAAATCCAGCAACCAAGGTCCAGGACTGTAGAGCAGCTAGAATCCTGCATCAGACCAGAATGGGACAACATTCCTCTCCTAAAACTCCAGCAACTGGTCTCCTCACTTCCCAGACGTTTCCAGACATGTTAGAAGAAGAGATGCTTCACCATGCTGAACACCACCCTGGAACTACTTTTTACATATGTGTTGCTGCATCAGATTCACTATCAGCTGAAGACATTTGACCATTTTATTGTGTTTTTATGGACATTTTATACAGCATCCCAACGTTCTTTAAACTGGGGTCTAATTAACCTAACATGACCATGTTTCTGTGGGTGTGTTATATGGACACACAGCACATCACAAACACTTGCAGCAGCGGTGGAAGCACTTACAGAGTGTGTGGTGATAACCAGCAAAGCTGTGTGAAGAAGCAGCAGGTTTAGAGGACCTGAACAGCCAGAAAGGAGAAGAGAACAGACTGGATATTAAACCTTCACCTCAGCTTCAGCGAAGCGCTCAGACTTCCTCTTTGGACACTTGCAGGTTAACATGTAGCAGAAAGATGTTAAAGTCACACAATAAGAACAAGATCAAAAGTCAAATGAAGACGTACAAATAGAAGAATAAGCAGAGAAACTGTCATGAGGAGGAGGAGGAGAATCACAAGGTTTCCATCATAATGATGCGTTTCAAACAAAGATGAACTCAGATCCTTGGTTATTACCAGCCGTGGTCTTGATGCATGTTTAACTGGATGTTAAGAACACACTCACTCTGGTAGCTTTGAGCTTCTTCTCACACAGCAGCCTTTCATTCTCTATGTCCGTCACCCGGAACCGCAGATCCGTAACTTCCTGGTACAAACCCTGAGGAGGGAAATGAGCTCCTGTTAGCCATGACACTAGAGACAATGCTGCACTGGAGACGTATTTATATATTTATATTTTATATTTTATGTATTTATATATCAGCACTTTGTAAACTCTGTTTTTAAAAGTGCTATACAAATAAAGATTTATTATTATTATAAAACCTCAGACATTTTCAGACTGATGTCACACTGAAGACAATCTGAGACGCTTGGTCCACTAATGAAGACCAACACTAGATTTACGGGGAGAGTCACAGGAACTAACCCTAAAATGTCATTAACTATCAGAAAAAGGTTAGTTAGCTATTCCCAGAGTTAAAGTTGACATGGAGATGCTGCTTTCAGTTTGTATTTTCCACATACACTCACCATCTACTTTATTGGTCCACGTGTTTGTTAACACATCAGCCAATCACACAGCAGCAACTCACTATATTTAGTCTTGTAGACATGGCAACTTTCTGAAGCTCAACCTGAGCATCAGAATCAGGAAGAAAGGGGATTTAAGTGACTGAACTTGGCATGTTGTTGGTCAGAAACTGCTGATTCTGCTGAGTCCAGCCAGCTAAGAACAGGAAACTGAGGCTACAATTCACACACACTCACCAACACTGGACAATAGAAGATGGAGAAACGTTGCTGGTCTGATGAGTCTCCATTTCAGCTCCACATTCAGATGCTAGGCTCAGAATCTGCTGGAAACATCATGAAAACATGGATCCATCCTGCCTTGGATCAACGCTTCAGGCTGCTGCTGGTGTAATGGTGGGGGGAGATTTTCTTGTCCCACTTTGGGCCCCTTAGTACCAACGTGGCCTGGTTTAACCAGCACAGCCTACCTGAGTATTGTTGCTGACCATGTCCATCCCTTTATGACCACAGTGGAGCATCTTCTGATGCTACTTCCAGCAGGATAATGCACCATGTCACAAAGCTCAGATCATCTCCACCTGCTTTCTAGAACATGACGATGAGTTCACTGGACTCCAACGGCCTCCACAGCCACCAGATCTCAGTCCAGTAGAGCAGCTTTGGGATGTGGTGGAACGGGAGATTCTCATCATGGATGCAGCCGACAAACCTGCAGCAACTGTGAGATGCTGTCATGTCGATATGGAGAAAACCCCTGAGGAACGTTTCCACCACCTGCTTTTAATTATCACACCAAGAATTAAGGTGGTTCTGGAGGAGAAAGGGTTCTAACCTAGCAGTAGAAGGTGGTCCTGATATAGTGGATGGTGGGGGAATGTGGAACAAACTCTGGGCTTCAGGTTGGTGTCAGTTTGTCTTATTTTACAGCATTTTGTACAGTGTTATATAAATAAATGATCCTTGAATAATAAAAACTAAACAAGTTGTGGGACCGAAGTTTTCGGCTAAAACTGATCCTTACTGGTCATAAACTGGGTAATAAAAATCAGCAACCTATATTTCAGCTTGGTTTGCACATTTTCCTGACCATACATTTCCCACCCACACAAACTCTTCTGCCTCTGCTGCATATAATGCCCCGCCCCTTTTCTGCCTCAAACCAATGCTGATGGAGGTTAAACAAATCCATCAGCCAGGATCACGTAGACCTGGCCGACAACAGTTTTTCATTTTATTCAAAACCTTACTACAAAGAAAAATAAAAACCAGAGTTAAGGGAAACTCCACAAACACTCAGGTTTTAGTGTCTGGAACTCCACAGGTTATGTGGTGAACCCCAGTATGGAAGCTATAAGCTCTCAGGACAGGAGGGTGGGGGTGTTTTGGCAGGAAACAGCTGCTGGAGCTCCAGAGCTTTTTAAGCCTGTTTCGTAACCCTGTGTGATGGTCAGCCAGCATCACATGACAGATCTGAGAGCTCCAGCCGAGTGAGACGGACCTTTGTGACTTTAACAACAATGACTGGGCTGCTGCCAGGAATCACACAGTGCAGGTGCAACCAAGAACTGCTTCATTTCACAGCCTGGATGAGGATATATTTCCTACCTCGTTGCCCCTGTGATCTCTTTCCAAAGCGGTTATCTTCAGCTTCAGGCTGGAAACTTCGGTCATCAGCTCCAGCTTCTGAGTTTCCAGCGTGCTCCGGGTCAGCAGCTCCTACAAAGCAGCAGTCACACTGAGAAAAGCTGGAAAAGAAAATATTCCGCATGTTTTCAGAGGTCTCACCTGCTGAAGAAGCTCCTCAGCGGCATTTAGCTTCTCCCGGTGGAGCTCCAGACTACTGTCTAAGTCCCGAATCTTTTCACCTTGCACCTCTACCTGGTCTGTTAAAACACTCACCTGGTAATAGAAACACACATTAATGATCAGATTTCGAAATCTTTAAGGAAAAAGGACAGTGTTCAGACATTTCTGGAGAAACAAGAAGATGAAATTTAGAGATGCTTCATTTTAGACCAGGGGTCTGCAGCCTGTCCAGTCCAGAGAGCCATTTTCCCTCAGCCAGCAAATGAAACTCAGTTAGAGACGCAGGCGTTACGAGGCCTTGGGATAAAATACAACTTTTAATTTAGTGTCATCATGTTGTGGAAATTTAACGCAATTATTCTGTGAAAACTGAAAATTAGCTAAAAACCTGCATTTGTTATAATATTTATATTTAAAACTTGAGTTAGCCCTTTAGCATGTTTAGCCGTGTAATTAGAGGCATTGTGGAACGTCCAGAGACCCACCTGCTGCTCCAGAGCCGCAGGTTGAACACCCCTGCTTTAAACTGAAATTACAACCAGCAGCTGTTTTTTAACCCTTCTTTATTTGTTTTGGTCTGCTTGTGGATTTTGTTTACTTTTCCCACAATATAAAGCTGCATGTAGATGCTCAATCCTTTAACCCCAGCCAGCATCAGACATGATATTTCCAGCTCAGATGCTTTGTGGCGCCACCGTGCATCAGAAACGTCTTCTTGGCTTTATTCCAGCCATAGAATAGCATTATTTTTCTTCTTTTCACACACACATAGAACTTTCTGCTCACTGGTTGATCTTTGGCTGCTCCTGATTGGACGTTACTGTCAATCTAAGCTCTCTGATTGGTGGAAAGTCTGACAGGAAGTGACTTCATCATCATGTCCAGGTCTAAATAGAGGTCTCTTAGCAACATAGTAGAGATGGTGATGTTTTTATGATGAAATGTGATAAATAAAGCTGTTATCATGGATCATTGTGGATTTACCAGATAGAGTCTCTGAATAAAACTACATTTAGTGGCTGGATTGTAAACCTCCTGGACGGGATAGAAACCTGGAAAACGTCCGTAGATCACCTGAAGGCATTAAGTTCTGCACAGTGATCCATTAATCTGAGTCAGGTGTGTTGAAGCAGGAAACATCTAAAACCTGTTGGACAGGAGCCTTTGAGGACCAGAGGTCAACACCTCTGGCTTAGTGCTGCCTAGTTAATCTGAGGAATGACAAGCGCAAGAACACCTACATAATTTTTGTGATGCATTAATGTGGAACCAAAGCAGATCTGGCAACGTACCAACAGAGCCAGCAAATGTCAGGCTGAAAAGTACCTGAGGTCAGCGCTCTGCTGGACTTCATGGTCACCGCTAACATCCATCTGGACCCTGGCGGTCTGATCCTCGGCTGCAAAAGCTAGCTCTAGGGACATGGAATGTCACCTCTCTGGTGGGGAAGGAGCCTGAGCTGGTGCGTGAGGTTGAACGGTTCCGGCTAGATATAGTTGGACTCACCTCGACGCACAGCTTGGGCTCTGGAACCACTGTCCTTGAGAGGGGCTGGACCCTCTCAAGGAGAGTGGTTCACAGGGGCGTGATTGGGAGGAACGGCCCCCCTGATCTGAATCCGAGTGGTGTTTTGTTGTTGGACTTCTGTGCTCATCATGGATTGTCCATAACAAACACCTTGTTCAGACATGAGTGTCCACATGTGCACTTGGCACCAGGACACTCCAGGCCGCAGTTCGATGATCGACTTTGTAGTTGTGTCGTCGGACTTGCGGCCGCATGTTCTGGACACTCGGGTGAAGAGAGGGGCAGAGCTGTCAACTGATCACCACCTGCTGGTGAGTTGGCTCAGATGGTGGGGGAGGATGCCGGTCAGGCCTGGCAGACCCAAGCGTGTTGTGAGGGTCTGCTGGGAACGTCTGGCAGAAAGAATTTCAACTCCCATCTCCGGCAGAGCTTCAACCATGTCCTGGGTGAGGCGGGGGACATTGAGTCCGAATGGGCTGTGTTACGTGCCTCTATTGTTGAGGCGACCAGCCGCAGCTGTGGCCGTAAGGTCGTCGGTGCCTGTCGTGGCGGTAACCCCCGAACACATTGGTGGACATCAGCAGTAAGGGATGCCATCAAGCTGAAGGAGAAGTCCTAATGGGCCTTTTAGGCCTGTGGGACTCCAGAGGCAGCTGATGGGTATCGGCGGGCTAAGCGGAGCTCAGCTTCGGAGGTCGCTAAGGCAAAAACTTGGGCATGGGAGGAGTTTGGAGAGGCCATGGAGAATGACTTCCGGACGGCTTCGAGGAGATTCTGGTCCACCATCCGGCGGCTCAGGAGGGGAAAGCAGTGCTCCGTCAATACTGTGTACAGTGGGGATGGGGGGCTGCTGACCTCGACTCAGAACGTTGTGAGGCGGTGGAGGGAATGATCAATGATTACAGGCCTATAGCCCTCACGCCTGTAATCATGAAATGCTTTGAGAGTATGGTTGCAAAACATATCAAGGACCAACTACCTCCCACACTTGACCCTCACCAGTTTGCATACCATGCAAACAGATCAACAGAGGACGCCATCACCACAGTTCTCCACACAGCTCTGAGCCACCTAGAGCATGGGGAGAACTATGTGAGGATCATAGACTATAGCTCAGCCTTCAATACAATTATCCCGGACATTCTGGCTGGAAAACTCTCCCATCTCGGGCTCTCCTCACACATCTGCAGATGGATTAGTTTAGCCAGCTCTCGGTACCACAGCAAGCCTCAAAAATCGTCAAGGACCCATTCCACCCTAACTACCACTTGTTCAACCTGCTGCCCTCTGGTAGGCGCTACAGAGCTCACAAAGCCCGTACAAACAGACTCAGGGACAGCTTTTTCCCCAGAGCCATCAGTGCCCTGAACTCCCATGAACAAACCAAACAATAAGGAGAACACACTCAACAAGACGAATCATCACACACATGTGAAATAGACCGCAACAAGTGTCACACCACTGTGAAACTCGAACCGTGTTGTGCAATATAAATACTCTAAGTGCAATACATTCAATTGTAAATATATGTATATATCTGCTTTTTAGTACTTACCATATTTTTATTTACTTTAAGTATTTTATTTCTATTTATTTCCTCCCTTTGCCTTTATTTTTAACATTTTTGAATATTCTTTTTATTATGATGCAAACACCATAAAGAGTAGCACCCCCTAATCTCATTGTATGCTCTGGTTTACAATGACAATAAAGGCTTTCTGATTCTGAATACTTCGACACCTCCTCAATCCCACCAACATGTCTTCCGATGAGGAAGCTGAGTCTGGGGTAGCTGGTGCTGGCTCTCCCATCTCTGGGGCTGAGGACGCTGAGGTGGTTAAAAAGCTCCTCGTGGCAAGGCCCCGGGGGTCGATGAGGTCTGCCCAGAGTTCCTTAGGGCTGTAGATGCTGTAGGGCTGTCTTGGCTGACACGCCTCTGCAGCACTGTGTGGACATCGGGGACAGTTCCCCCAGACTAGGCAGACTTGGGTGGTGGTCCCCCTCTTCGGCTGTAGATGCTGTAGGGCTGTCTTGGCTGACACGCCTCTGCAGCACTGCGTGGACATCGGGGACAGTTCCCCCAGACTAGGCAGACTTGGGTGCCTCTTCAAAAAGGGGGACCGGAGGGTGTGCTCCAACTAGAGGGGAATCACACTTCTCAGCCTCCCCGGTAAGGTCTAAACAGGGTTGCTGGAGAGGAGGGTCTGTCGGATAGTCGAACCTCAGATTGAGGAAGAGCAGTGTGGTTTTTGTCCCGGTCGTGGAACAGTGGACCAGCTCTACACCCTCTTCAGGGTCTTTGAGGGGGCATGGGAGTTTGCCCGACCAGTCTACATGTGCTTTGTGGACTTGGAGAAGGTGTTTGACCGTGTCCCCCTGGGACTCCAGTGGGGGGGGGTACTCCGGGAGTATGGAGTGCCAGACCCACTTGTACGAGATGTCCGGTCCCTGTACGATCAGTGCCAGAGCTTGGTCCACATTGCTGGCAGTAAATCAGAATCGCTTCCAGTGTGGGTTGGACTCCGCCAAGGCTACCCTTTGTCACCAATTCTTTTCATAGCTGTTATGGACAGAATTTCTAGGCGCAGCCGAGGTGTCGAGGGGATCCGGTTCGGTGGCCTCAGGATTGAGTCTCTGCTCTTTGCGGATGATGTGGTTCTGTTGGCTTCATCGGGCCGTGATCTTCAGCTTTCACTGAAGCGATTCGCAGCCGAGTGTGAAGCGGCTGGGATGAGAATCAGCACCTCCAAGTCCGAGACCATGGTCCTCAGCCGGAAAAGGGTGGAGTGCTCTCTCCGGGTCTGCAATAGGGTCCTGCCCCAAGTGAAGGAGTTCACGTATCTAAGGGTCTTGTTCACGAGTGAGGGAAGAATGGAGCTGGAGATGGACAGGCGGATCGGTGCGGCGTCTGCAGTGATGCGGACTCTGCATCGGTCTGTCGTGGTGAAGAAGGAACTGAGCCAAAAGGCAAAGCTCTCGATTTACCGGTCGATCTACGTTCCTACCCTCACCTATGGTCACGAGCTGTGGGTAGAGACCGAAAGAACAAGATCGCGAATACAAACGGCCGAAATGAGTTTTCTCTGCAGGGTGGCCGGGCTCTCCCTCAGAGATCAGGTGAGAAGCTCGGTGATCCGGGAGGGGCTCAGAGTAGAGCTGCTGCTCCTCCACATCGAGAGGAGCCAGATGAGGTGGCTCGGGCATCTGGTCAGGATGCCTCCTGGACGCCTCCCTGGTGAGGTGTTCCGGGCACGTCCCACCGGGGAGGAGGCCCCGGGGAAGACCCAGGACACACTGGACGGACTACATCTCTCGGCTGGCCTGGGAACGCCTCGGGATCCCTTCGGATGAGCTGGTGAATGTAAACCGGGGAGAGGGAAGTCTAGGTTGCCCTGCTTAGGCAGCTGCCCCCGCAGCCTGACTCCAGATAAGCGGCAGAAAATGGATGGATGGATGGATGGCAGTTTCATCTGAGCTGACATCGGTCAACAAGCTTGTTTAGTGGAAATGTCCCTGAGGTCTAACAGCAGAAATCTTCGTTTCCCTGTAAATTTGAGACCTAGTTTTATTTTCTGAGTAGCGAATACCTTTGTCTGATGAGTCAAACTAGAATGATTTCTGCTTCACTCAGTAAAAAATGCTTCATGTGGCAGCTGTGAGGAGTTTGGTTCTCAAACCTGGAGAATAAGACACTCTTTATCACTCTCCAGTCGGGACAGGCGTTCTTGGTAGACCACATCAGAGTTCTGGATGTTATTCTGAAAAGAGAAAGAACCATCACCTGAAGAATAACCTGAATCTGCTCTGTCACAAAAACAGGATGTCTTTCTGCTAGGATGGAACCCTGCGAGAGTTGTAACTCATTTAAAGTCAGCGAGGCCAGAGGAATGAACTAAATTATCCAGGGATGATTCCTTGTTTTACTGCAGTGTTTCAGAATCAACAAAGAAAGGAAAGAAGAAACTATCCAGAACAGAAGCACTTCAAAAATACAGAAGGATGGAAGGGCGGAGGTGAACCACGCAGGTACATGCTTCAAAACAAATACCAGAATCTGGAAATTGGTGCTGTTACATAAAAGTTTGTGAAGGATCAACATCAGATTGAGTTAAATCAAAACCAGAATAAATCAGGAAACCAGTGGTGACACCAGCCTGACGGAGGAACACATGACATCAAATAAAACGCAGCCATGCTGGAAGGTTTCAATGTAGCGAGTCCCCAAGACCACAGGAGGCGCTCTGAGTGGCTCATCCCTTCCTCCTGCTCCACTCGCCTCCCTTCCTCCTGCTCCACTACTCCTCTCCTCCTCCTCCACTCGCCTCCCTTCCTTCTCTTCCTCCTCCTCCTCCACTCCTCTCCTCCTCCACTCTCCTCCTCCTTCACTTCTCTCCTCCTCCACTCCTCTCCTCCTGCTCCACTCTCCTCCTTCCCTCCTCCTCTCCTTCTCCTCCTCCTCCACTCGCCTCCCTTCCTTCTCTTCCTTCTCCACTCCTCCTCCACTCCTCTCCTCCTTCACTCCTCTCCTCCTGCTCCACTCTCCTCCTCTCCTCCTCCACTCCTCTCATCCTCTCATCCTCCACTCCTCTCATCCTCCACTCCTCCTCCTCTCCTATCCTTCTCCTCTCCTCCTCCTCCTCCTCTAGGGTCCTGAACTTTCAGAACATTTACAGCAACTCCGCTGGATGAAGCTTCATCAGGACATTAAACAGTCCTGACAGTTTCCATCACAGTGTTCCTGGCTGGGAA
Organism: Melanotaenia boesemani; assembly: GCF_017639745.1. NCBI lineage: Eukaryota > Metazoa > Chordata > Actinopteri > Atheriniformes > Melanotaeniidae > Melanotaenia > Melanotaenia boesemani. The sequence goes on from NC_055704.1 coordinate 27,010,634, forward strand.
TCTGGGAAACACTGGATCATTCCGGTGTTTCGGAGATGCATGTAGACGTGTCAGATCAGATTACAGTAATCTGATTACTCCCAGATAACCGATTTTGATTGTCAAGTAAATGCAGTGTTTTATAAAAACATTTATCTGAGAACGTAGTATTCAAGACAAGCAGCTGGTTACACAGTTATCTGGAAATGAATGGATATTTAATTTATTAAAAACTGAATGGAAAACTTAAGAATCTAATGGATTCAGGAAATTAGTGGCGATACCAGCCCTAGAGTTTACTGCGTCCTTTCAAACTGTAATGCACCTAGCAACATCACAGAGTCCTTACGAAAGCTTGTATCTGAATGGTGATCATCTTTGTCCATACATATAAAAATACTCATGTACTTGTGTACATGTGTGTCACTTTACATATGGTGAATTGGAAATATTGCATAAGTCCAGTTAAGGTGGGGACTGTCACTGGGAGCACTGGGGTCAGTGCTCATTCTAGAATCTGAAGCAACATGAAGGAAAGACCTGGAATACCTCATAAGTCACCTCATAGGACATCTAAACCAAGTGATCTACCCGCAGAGCAACACGACTGCAGAAATGTCATGTTTTAATGTTCATATGAAAACACAAAGAGGTTTTACCAATCGTCCCTGCAGCCACTCTGCCAGCCCCTCAGCCGTGGAATCAGGGATCTGACAGCGCAGGTTGTCCTTCTCCTCATTGTCCATGAGCTCCAGCGCTGCTCGCAGGTCCTCCAGTAAATGCAGCACCCGGAGGCCTCCCAGGAAAGGTGACGTGGGCGACTGGCAGTCAAACAGCCCGTTGGAATAGTCGATAGCCTTGGAGCCTGGACAGGTGGAGACAGAGTTGTTTACAGACCTCCTAAAACACTGGAGATGAGCTACTTGGGACTGTATTCATGGTTATCTGAATCTCTCAGAAAACCTGAGCAAGTCCACGTGTACTGATTTAACAAGTACCCTGAACATAGGGCTGCTCGATTATGAGAAAAATGATAATCACGATTATTTTGATTGAAATTGAGATCGATTATTTAACACAATTATAGATAAGAGGTTGGGGGGGGGGGGGGGGGGGGGGGGGGTGACATTTAAAGTGTTTACTGTGGTAATGCCGACTAGTTTCTTTTCACCAGGTCCCCATAGCTATTGTTTGTCTCAGACCAGCAGCCATGTTCCGCCTGGTGTGATCTGGAAAAAAATAGTCTGGAGACATTTCGTTTTTACGTTGAAATCCGAGTCAATAAAATGTAGCGCGACATTTCTATACGGCTCTGGTGCGGCTTTACCACAGGTCCGTAGTGGTGGCGAAACATCGGACTGTCACCACGTCTTTCACAACACCCTCATCACACTCATCATACAGGGAAGAAAGAGACAGTCCACTAACATGGTGGTGAGATGACAGTGATGCCGTTTGTCCAAAGTGTTGATGAGTTTCTTAAATCCCGGATTGTTCACTGCGTTAATTGAGAAAAAAAGTTCTGTTTATAACGTTTGTCTCTCTGTGACTCTAGGAGCTGGTGGATTATTTAGTTGCGACTCACAAAAATTGAACATTTTTCAATTTTTTTGTGTTACATGCACGACTGTCGCCTGTCGCTTGGCTGGAGGAGGGCAGCGATTTTCGCTTCCTCGCGCAAGTTTACATAAAAAATGATGGCGAAGGATGCCCCCTCCAGTGTGTCCAGGTGTCTGCAACTCGTTCTGAATAAAACTAAAGCGGTCGGGGATGTGGGAGGAGTCTGCAGCAAAGCGCTGCAATGATAACTGTGCTCGATTTGAAAACAGCACAAATCGAAGGACAAAAAAAATAATCGGACCATTTCATTTTTATGATTGTTGAAAACCCAGATCGTAATTGCGATTAAAATTCGATTAATTGCCCAGCCCTACCTGAACAATCTCTTCATTAAACACTGCAGACGAGTAATTTACCCCCATGTTAAACTCTGGCAGAACTTCAAGCTTTCTGAGCTAATATCCAACGTCTGGCCAATAAAAAGTTGCCACCAAAAGAAAAGACCCCACACTCAACATTTAGCTGGATCTCCTTTCGCTTTGATTCCAGCAGCATTGTTTCCAGTGTTTCACTAGAATTCAATGACACCCACAGCCCATTACAGCATCAAGTTAATGTTTTTAGATTTAGTTTTTTATACAGCAGCAAGTCACAACAGAAGTCATGTAAGCTTCCTTTCCTATAGAACAGGTTTATACGTCCTCATTTTTCTTTTCTTTGTAAATGATCAGCTTTCTGTCATTTATGGAAAACTGATGAACTGTCGCATGATTATGTCATGTCACATTCCCACTGTGATGCTGTAACAAGTTAAATAATTCATGACTCAGCTGAATTTGAGGCTGAGATTTACACATATTAAACACGGAAGATTCTCCACAGACTGACTGGGGTCAGCTGACCTCATTCTCTGGTGCTGAACATAGACCTGAACCTAGACCTGCACCTAGACATGCACCTAGACATGAAGATAGACCTGCACCTAGACCTGAACCTAGACCTGACCACCTGCAGCAACTCCAGATCATAGACTGCCCCCGCAGGCTTCTACAGTAGCACTAGGCCTGATGGCTGCATCCCTGGACCAGGGTAGATCTGGACTCATCAGACCACATGACCTTCTTCCATGGCTCCAGAGTCTTTATGCTCCCTAACAACCTGAAGACCTTTTCTCTGTTTAGCCGACTCTGATTATTTGGGATGCACTGATACAAGTATAGGGTATCGGTCCGATACCATATGCGTGTACTTGTACTCGGTATTCATAAAAATGCTCCGATACTACAAAACCGATACCGATATAAAAAAAAACTTAACACGTTATTGCGAAGAGAATAATCTGTGCAACTGATAGATTTTTAAAAAAATGCACATAAAAACACTAAAAACCACCTAACCAGGAAAAAGTCTGAAGATGACGCCCATTTCATCCTAGCTGACTACAGATCAGCTCCGCTCTCCAAGCTCAAGATGTCCTTCCAAGAACTTAACCACAAATTTGTCAGTGACAACTTCTACTGAAAGACTGTTGTCACTAGAAGAAAATCCTGACACTGTTCACCAGTGGCTGGAGGGTGTAGAAACTTTATGCACCAGCTTTAAACTGACAACAGGAAGCTAAAGGCTAAGCTAACTGGCCTGGAGGGGAGAAGCAGACGCTGCAACGTTCGGCTGATTGGGCTCTCTGAGGGAACTGAAGTTCTACGCCGCTCTTTTAAAAAACTTCTGCAAGAGGCCATGAGGAAATCTTCTCTTCTGCATCTGAACTGGAGCGGGCTCACTGCAGCGTGACCCTCAAACCGAAGCCAGGACTTGTTATCCTCTGCTTCCACCACTTCCAGAGAAGGGAACGGCAGATTCAGGGGGCTTGGACGAGAGGTACGCCACCTTACCAGGGTCATTCATTCAGAGCTGATGAAGACTACTCCTGGAGGTGCTCAACCAGAAGAAGGAATATAAGGAAGTCATGCCTGATGGGATTGAAGTCATCTCTCCTGGACCCTCCCAGACTTCCCATCACCCAGCAGGACTCCGGTCAGTGACTGAGGCCGAGCAGTTCTTCCCAGCATGTGGTAAACCCTCCTGACTGGATCAGTTCTGGGCTTAAAAATATAACCGGACCTGAAGATGGTCAATGTTTTCCATGCACAATTATAGCTACCTTAAATTTACGTGATGATCACAATTATTAGTATTTCCCTTTTTTAAATGTTATTTTAATCTTTTCTCCACTTCCTAACGTTTTTATTTAATTCTATTTAACAAAGCTATTACTCATGCCATATTAAAAAGCTAAGTTTGGCAGAACACCGGCATAAATGGACGGGAAAAAAAAGACGAACAAGAAGCGTGATGAAACGTGGTAGGTGGGCCGTCCAGAAAGAGGAGTGGATGGTTATTAAGAAGTGGAAGTACCATTTATGTGTTAAAGTATACAATCTAACAAATGAGAGAAGAATAGATGCTGATGAGTCGGTGTAACACCTGGTGGAGATGCAGAGCCCCACTTAATGAAATTATAATGATGTGTAATTCCTTACTGATCCTGGAGGTAAACTTCCCTGTTTGCTTTGCTGTGGGCAGATCAGCTCGACCTGTTTAGCCGCAACGAGGAGCTGGAGGAGATCTCCACCGCAGACCTGAAGTACCTGCTGCTGCCCGCCCTGCTCGGAGCCCTGCACATGAAGCAGACCAGCCGGAACAAGGGGCTGGAGATCGTCCAGACCGCCCGGGTTTACTTCCTGGACTTCCTGAGGCGATGCAACGACTACAGCAAAAGACTGTAGAAAACTACCAGCTCACACCTGCTCAGATCTAAAGACAAATGTTGAGAGTTTTAGGTCTTAGTCTCAGACTGAGATTTGACAAAGACTGTGAATCACTATTAACGAGACTACAACTAGATTCTAGACGTTTTCTACAGTCTTTTGCAATTCTGTTCAAAGTCTTCTGGTGTAAGCCCAACATTAGATATGAGAAGAAATGAGAAGCTGCATCAGTTGACGTTAAATGACTTGTTCACAGCTGGACATCAATCACCCATGCTGTAGTTATCCAAAAGGAGGCTCCTACCTATTTGCTTAGTTCAATCCAGGTTGGACTTTTTTTTTTTTGGCCAGGAAGTGTTTCTAGGTTTATTGTGGTTTACATATCCACAAAGCGCATAAGAAATCAAGTGAAGAGATATACTGCTTGTTGACCCCAAGCAATTCTATTGGAAACTAAGAAAAGCATGAGAACAGCTCGGTCCACTTCACAGCTTCTGCTAGTTTCTCCACACAAACAAGAGTCACATGGCTGCAGAGACTCTGCTGGTTCCAGAGACGTCTGTCTCACCACGGTGGGACAGAAAAAAGTATTCCTGCTCCAAAAAACTGTGTGTGCCAGTGTGTTTGTTTGAAAGGAACCACGAAGGTCCTGCTGGTTTCCATGGAGATGAAGGAGGTTTTATAGTGAAGGATTGACTATCTCGCCGAAAGTATTATCTCACCTGCCTGGACTCGTATGAGCTTAAGACATCCTATTGTTAATCAAATGAGTTCAGTATGACTGTGACCCTCCCTTTGCAGCAATAACAGCATCAACTCTTCTGGAAAGGCTTTCCACAGGTTTAGGGGTGTTTATAGGAATGACAGTGACCATTCTTCCAGAAGCGCATTTGTGAGGTCAGACACTGATGTAGGACGAGAAAGCCTGGCTCTCAGCCTCCACTCTATATTATCCCAAAGGTGTTCTATCGGGTTGAGGTCAGGACTCTGTGCAGGCTGATCAAGTTCATCCACACCAAACTGGCTCATCCAGGTCTTTATGGGCCTGCTTTCTTCACTGGTACACAGTCATGTTAGAACAGGAAAGGGCCATTCCCAAACTGTTTCCATGAAGTTGGGAGCATAGAATTGTCCAAAATCTTTCATTTCAATTTTTTGTTTTTCTTTATAGAAACATATTAAATTTATTTAAAACAATCTTAAGAGGTGACTGATGAGCCACCATCAATCAATCAATCAATCTTTATTTATAGAGCACTTTTCATACAAATGCAGCACAAAGTGCTTTCCATGGTTAAAACACCGACCCAGGGCACATGGCCAACTGAGAGGCAGAGGAGCCACCCAACCAGACTGAAGAACCCGCAGGACAGAGCCGCAGCAGCCACAGCCGATGAAAGCCCCCGGTGCAGAGAGCCCCCTCCGAGGAAACACTGGGGAAATAACCTAAAAATAATATAAATAGAATAAAAGCATAAAATAAATAAAAATGGGTTAACATAGAAAAATAAATAGGCTAGGGGAATAAAATAAATAAAAATAAAATGAATAAATATTAAGTAAAAGCTAAATTAAAAAGGTGGGTCTTGAGCCTGCTCTTAAAAACATTAACATTCTCTGCAGCCCTGAGCTCCTCCGGCAGGCTGTTCCACAGACGAGGATCATACCACTGGAAAGCTGCCTCTCCGTGAGTATGTGTCCTGACTTTAGGTACAGTCAGGAGGCCAGTACCGGAAGACCTCAGGGGCCGCGAGGGTTCATAAGGTAAAAGCAAATCTGAAAGATAAGAAGGCCCAAGACCATTAAGACATTTAAAAACCAATAAGAGAACCTTAATCAGTCACCTCCTCTACATGGATGACATCCAGCTGTACGCTAAGAGTGAATGAGACATGGACTCACTGATCCACACCATCAGGATCTACAGCAGGGACATCGGAATGTCATTCGGACTGGAGGAATGTGGCCGGATGGCAACAAAGAGAGGACAGGTAGTCCATACAGAGGGCAGTGCACTCCCAGAAGGCAGAATAACAGATGTTTAGGAGAGCTACAAGTACCTTGGCGTACCACAAGCAAATAGCAACCAGGAAGACGCCACAAGGAAAGCTGCCACCGCCACATATCTGCAACGAGTTACTCCTGAGAAGTCAGCTCAGTGGCAAGATCAGACACCCTGCTGGGATAATAAGCTGGCCAAAGGAGGAAGTTCAGACCACAGATGTTAAAACATGGAAGCTGTCCACCGTGCATGGAGGGTTCCACCCCATATCCAGAGTCCAGAGGCTATACACCAAGAACAAAGAGGGAGGCCGAGAACTAGTGAGCATCAGGGCCGCTATCCAAGATGAAACATCCAAGCTCCATGAATTAATCAGGAAAATGGACCAATGTGATGCCTCGCTGAGTGAATGCCTCGGGCAATGGAACCTGGAGGAGAATGAAATGGAGGAGCCATCATGGAGGACAAGCCCTGCATGGGATGTACCACAGACAGAGAGCTGAAGTGGTGCATATGAACAAGTCCTGCCGATGGCTAGAGAGGGCTGGACTGAAGGACAGCACAGAGGCGGTAACCATGGCAGCACAAGAGCAAGCCTTGAGTACCAGGACAATGGAGGCCCAGATCTACCACACCAGGCAGGGCCCCAGGTCTGCTACACCAGGCAGGACCCCAGATCTACCACACCAGACTAGACCCCAAGTCTACCACACCAGGCAGAATCCCAGGTCTACTACCACCAGGCAGGACCCCAAGTCTACCACACCAGACCGGACACCCAAGTCTACCACACCAGACAGGACTCCAGATGCAGGCTGTGCAGAGCCCCCTGAAACAATCCAGCACCTCACAGCAGGGTGAGAGATACTGGCAGACAAAGAATACATGGAACGCCATAACCATGTAGCGTCCATAGTGTCCAGAAAACCAACCAACCGGACAACGTGATCATGGACAAGCAGCAAAGGAAGGCCGTAGTGATGGATGTAGCCACCTGCAACGATGGAAATATCAGGATAAGAAATATGAGAACTTGGAGAAATATCAAGGATTCAAAGGAAGAGCTGGAGAAAACCTGGAAGGTGAAGGTAACAGTAGTACCAGTGGTCATCGGAGCACTGGGGGCCATGTCCCCCACACTGGAGAAGTGGCTCCACCAGATACCTAGAGAACCATCAGACATCTCCATCCAGAAGAGAGCAGTCCTAGCAACAGCTAAGACACTGGAGGACCCTCAAGCTCCCAGGACTCTGGTAGAGGACCCGAGCTGGAGATGGACCCAGCCTACTCAGGGGAGAGGGAAGAGTTTTTTTTATACTGGGTGGGACTTTAACACGTTAATTACGATTAATTACAAAAAAAATTAACGTGTTAAAAAAATTAACACATTTAATTGCAGTTTGCATTCCAAACAAAACGGGACGTTTGTCAGTGCACGAGTTCCAGTACACCGATTAAATTGATAGAAAGCTCAGAGCTCAGCTAAATCAGCATTGGAAACCCCCTCCCCCCTCCATCAGCCTCCAACTCCATATCCAGAGATGTTTCCCTCTGCTCCAGAACCAGACTGGAAGCTGCTGCTGGCTGATCCACCTGGCTTACCATCTTATATTAATGCCTGTTAATGAAGCATGTGGACAAATTTACAAGGTTAAAAGTAACTGTAACATGCTGTAGACTTTTCATTAGAGAGCAGCTGCTAGTTAAACCGCGGGAATGACTCAGAAACACCGTGATTCTTTAACAGGTGTTTATTAGAAGACATAAACAGCGCTATCTCAATCACAACTCACGCTGCTAACCGTTTTACTGTTTTTTTTCCCTCTCTCTTCCCATAATCGACCCGATAATTAATAAAAATAAATAAATGGCAAATTCAAATTAATCAAGTTAATCAATTTATCACCCAGCCCTGCAGTTAACATTTAAGAACTATTCATTACATGGCCAATACTGCTCAGAAGTTCTACATTTCTAAATTTATACTGGAAAACATTCAAGAATTCCTGCTACAAGTCAGATTTTCTTGTCTGGAAAGTACTATTTGAACATTATTAGCTCATTTATCTCTTTGGTTGAACAAACAAAACAAAACCAACATAAAAAAAATACTCTTAACTTCCACTTCTGAGGTGTGGAGGACAGCATCAACTTCACTCAAGGCTGTGCCCAGATAATGAGAAAGAGGAAGGATTGCTTTGTGTAGTGACAGAACTTTATCCTGCTCATCTGAAAGGTTGTGTCACATTTTCCAGTCTAGGAGGGTTAGGGTTTTTGAGTTGTTAGTGACTTTAAACACAACAACGCATCTAAGCACAGAAAAGTAGGAATGTTCTCCTATTGTGTGACGCTCCTGTTATTGCTTATAAAAAGCCATCCTCTTGCTGTTTCGCCATGCTCGTTTTCTCACAGTAGAGCGAAATGAAAGATGAGTTTATTCTAAATTCTGGTATCAGAAGGTACCAGCAGATATCTAAATCCAGGTATAAGACTATAAACCCCTGAATGTCTGCATGTTTTACTGAGGTCATTTCCCTTCATCTCCAGCAGCACCACATTAATTTCCTTATGTCTCTATTCTCTCCACCTCTGCATGTAAACACTCGCCCTCATTCTGTTTGATGTAAAAAATCATTCTTCTTAAATGTCAGCCATAATAGAGCTGCCCCAGATTTACATGGAGGGAGTTAAGTAAATAAAGATTCAGACAATCGTGGCTTCTCTACAGTAGCAAAGGGAGTGGGGGCTTGATGATGGCTGTAGCTTCTGGTGGGTGTCATGTGATCATACACCTCGCTCCCATTGGAAAGGTCAGTGCTATAATTACACACATCAGCAGAAAAGTGGGGACTCGAAAGACTGAAGTCTGGTGTGCTCGCACCCGGCAGAGGGCAGCCAAAAGCTGCCGAGCACAAGTTTATGATCCAGATTTGCAGAGCTTGAATAATCATTAGTTTCCGTCACTGCAGGGACAATGGAAACTTTCCCTGATGACTCATTGCACTGAAGACGAGACGAGGTACGGGTCCAGAAACTCAAACTGTATGTGTGTTCAGACGGACAGCATTGCAGGTAGAGGAGGGAGGTAGACCTAATATTTCCAGCTTGAAGCTTTATGATTTCCAGATGTGTCTGTACTTCATATGCCCACTTATATAAGAAATGCAACCAGCTCTTGCAGTTCCAAGTGTCCAGTGGTTACCTGCTATGATCCCATCCATTTGCTCCAAGGCTGCTGCCAACATCTCACTGGCGTCAGACATCATCTTGAGCTCGATAAATCTGAAAGAGGAAAGACGACAAGTTTTACTAGAAGAAATATGTGAGAGTAAAGATGATAGAATCCATTCTGATGAGGACCAGAGGGTGCCTTGGCTCTCCTCAGGACTGATGTTAAGCTTCTTTTACTGGTTTATAAATGTCTTAATGGTCTTGGGCCTTCTTATTTAGCAGACCTGCTTTTAGATTATGAACCTCACGGACCCTGTGATGGTACTGGCCTCTTAGTTGTTCCTAAAGTCAGAACCAAGACTTCTGGTGAGGCCTCGGTCCACTACTTCAGGTCTGGATTGGACCAGCCTGCCAGAGAACCTCAGGCTGCAGAGACTGTTGCTGGTTTAAAAATTTTTAGCTTTTAACTGAATTTTATTTGATTTTGTTTAGATTTTCACTTATTTATTTTTCTATTTACCACCTGTTTATGTGGCTTTCCATTTTATTGTTTTGTTTTACCCAAGTACAGTGATACCTTGAGATACGAGTGCATTAACATTCAAATTTTTTGAGATACGAGCTGTGATTCGACCAAATTTTTGCCTTAAGATACAAACAGATTTTTGAGATACGAGCATCCGAGCCAACGGATTGGAAGTGGAATTTTGTGAGCTGGAATGGATTAATGGGATTTCAAATCATTTAAATGGGGAAAATTGCTTTGAGATATGAGCACATTGAGATACGAGCAAGGTCACGGAACGAATTAAACTTGTATCTCGAGATATTACTGTACGCAGTTTTTATAAAATCCTTTATTTTATTCCTGAACTCCTTTGTCTGTATTTTTATTCTCGCCACTCCAATCAGTTCTCCAGTGTCTCCTCTTGGGGATCCCTTACACCAGTAGCTCTGCCTGCTCTGTCTGTGGGGTTGTTGCCATGGTGACAGCCCTGGTCTGGGGGGCTGGGGATCCTGCACTGCAGCCCTGTGGCTGTGGTGTGGACCCCGGCCTGTCCTGACCTGGGTGGTCCCTGTGGTGGCGCCCTCTGTGGTCAGGCGTGGGCTGGCTTCCGGTGTGACTGGATCCCCAAGATAACGTTTCCTCCCAGCAGCATCGGCCAGATGTTTTTATTCATCCAGGTCAGACACAGTAGCCAGGGATGAAGGCCATGCTGGTACAGGGTCTGGGTGGGTGGGGGGGAGGGGACATGAACTTTGTATGTGTGTGAGAACTATGAGGTGTGTTTTTATTTCCTGTTATATATATCTGGTGTGTGAATGCCTTTACATTTTGTTTTTAATATGCAGAATTAGTTTTTATTATGTAAAGTACTTTGTGTTGCTTTGTGCATACACACACACACACAAAACTCAGGTTTGTATCGTAGCTCTATAATGCTGCAATGTAGAAAAACTGCAAATATCTAAATTAGTTTAGGGTTTAGAAAATCTTCTACATTAACCTACAAGCCGCATCTATAAAGTCAAAGTGGACTTAAAACTGAGCACCCAGTACAGAGAAACCTGCTGCCGTGCATCTCAGCTCTGGGATCAGCCTGTAAAAACAGCCTCTCTGAACAGCTCTCAAGTTAAAAAACAAAACAAAAGAAAAAAGAAGCTGTTTTGTTAAGATTGTAAAATGACAATATTAAAACGTCCATTTAAAAGAGAAAAAAGAGAGAAGAACTTCAATTAGTGCATTACCTCTAATCCTGTTAGTGCACGGTACAAGCGCTCATTCTTCTTTTCATCTAATTAAGTCTGCAGTCTGGACAACAGCAGCCACAGAGATAAAAAAAAAGTCATCTGCTGGACTTAATATCCAGAACGCCTTATTTTCCGCCACGGTGTAGTCACGGGTGCTCCTGGGCAGCCTCCTATCAGGAATAATGACCCTATTCTCTCAGGGGTCCCAGGCCTTCTAGTGCTGTATGCTCAGCATGTGAAACTCCCATAACAAATGTGGACAGTATCCTCATGACCACCCAATACAAACAGTTATCACATGTCTGGTCATTACTCTTACAAGATCTGAGTGGAAGAAATGGAGGCAGGATACTGACAGAGCTGCTGACAGCATTAAAACAGAGGCTCTCCTTGTTCAAATGGCCATGGTGGGGAGGGGAAAGGAGCGGTCCATTTCCTCTCTTTTTGAGGTAGAAACCGGCATTAAGACAGTAATTAAACAACAATTAACAACCTTTGCACTGTGGCTTGCTGTTGACACAGGGAGCCTTGAGTGTTTCCCTGCCTCTAAAAAGCATCAGACAGCTCCAGATCTGCAGGAATCTGGAGTCAATGTCTGAAAACAACCTGCTTTCTAAATCAATTTTAAAGCCCCAGTGGGGATGGAGGGTAAAGGAACACCACAGATGCATATCTTAGCGGCATGTTCTCCTCCACAAGTATTTCCGTAATTCGATGGAAAACTATCATTCGCGCTCACAAGGATGGGGGCTGTGTTTGGACAGCTGCTAACTCAAACAAGAGGTAGATTCCTGCTGCTTGTTTCTTCCCCAAAGAGATCAGTTGATTTTATTATTGAAAATATAACAATTCCCAAAAATTGGGATGCTGTGTAAAATGTAAATGAAAACAGAATACAATGATTTACCAAACATAAACCAATATGTTATTCCCCATAAAACATATGTTGCAGCTGAGATGTTTCACCATGTGATGAAAATATGAGCTGATAGTGAATCTGATGGAAAAAGATGGAACAGGAGCAACAAAAGGCTGGAAAAGTACCTGGTACAAACCAGAAACACCTGGAGGAGCATTGGACAACTAATCAGGTTACCTGGCAACAGGTCAGTAACATGACTGGGTATAAAAGGAGCATTTCAGAGAGGCAGAGTCTCTCACATGAAGAGATGGACAGATAGGCCTGTTGCAATAAGCAATAAGTTAATAAGTTATTTGCACGGTAAGAAAAAATTAATGTGATAAGTTTGCCAGCACAATCATTTTTTTTTTTTTAACCATAGACTGTTTATGACAGTCTCTTGCGGAGTGATCTCTCTCGTGTCATACTTGGCAGCAGCATGTTGCAGCACAAGACCGTGGTGAACCACTAACGTGCGAGCTGGTACGCAGCATTTGTTTTACAGGGCTGCCAACTCTCACGCATCAGCCGTGAGATTCGCGCATTTGAGTGGCTTCTCACACTCTCATACTAAACCTCCGATTCTCAGGCTGAAATACACATAAATCGGCTAATCGAGAGGTTATGGAGGATTCCGAGTGAGCCGCATTACTTTTGGGGCGGTGTTCTGGCGTATGTGGAAAAGCGCAGCGTCAGAGCAGCAATGCGGCATCGCAGCAGCGCGGCGTTGGAGCAGCACGGTGTCGCAGCAGCGCGGTGTCGGAGTAGCAGTGCGGCGTTGCAGTAGTGCGGTGTCGGAGCAGCGGCACTGAAGCAGTGCAACATTGGAGCAGCGCGGCGTCGTAGGAGCAGCACTGTGTCACAGCAGCAGGACAGCGTTGCAGCAGCGCGGCATCGGAGTAGCTGTGCAGCATCGCAGTAGCATGACGGTGGCGCAACAGCAGGACAGCGTCACAGCAGCAGCAGCACGGCGTCACAGCAGCGTGGCGTCGGAGTAGCAGGGCAGTGTCGCAGCAGCAGGATGGCGTCGCAGCAGCGCAGTACACTCACTGCTCATAGATCAGTCTGAAACGCAGTGATGAGGGGAGATATATCAGCTTCATAAACAGCAATGATGCATGATGCCCAGTATATATATATATTTTTTTTTTTTTAATACAGTGGTACTAACTAGCAGTTTTGTTGGGTTTCCCTGTCTGAGCCCCATGTTTAATTTTTTTTTTTTTTTATATATTTTTTGGTTGTTGTTGTTTACAGAACAGAGACTTTATTTTCTATCATACTTACTGTTTTTGGTTGTGTTTGGTTTTCATTCCTTGTTATTCTTCCAGTTCCAGTGTAAAATGTTCTTTAGAAATTAAAGTTTATTCCTCTTTGAAAGGGTGTACTTCCATTATTATGGCATTGTCATTGTATTAGTTGGAAATGGTCTCAAAATGACATAACTTTGCACAATATTTACAGACGTGCTGCTGCCAATCAGATTCAAAATGAGCTCAAAAAGGTTCATTTAGTCTTCTTTTTTAATATATTAAAGCTTTATTCTTTCAGACAAAGATGAAGGAAGAACCTGGTGGATGTGAGAAGTTCATCAGGTTGCCTAGGAATAACAGCTGATAAATGACATCACCGCCGTCAGATAACGTTGTGAGGAAGGCTGCAGCTGCCAGTCGAAAGTGAAGGTAAACAACAAGAATCTGATATTTTCCATGACGTGGTGGAATGTGTCAGACGTGTTTATTTTCGACTGGGAATAAAATGTGGGTTGATGAGATTTCATCATCGTTCAGCATCAAGGCTGCTGTGGAATTGGGGTTTTATATCTGACAGCTGGGTGGAGAAAAACACCCAGCTTTTTCCTGTCTAGTTTCCTGGCTCAAGTCTATGAGGGGACAGAATCAGAATAAAATACATAAGCATGTAGGAATAGCTTAGATAAAATCACATCAGATGTGGTTTAATAAGGTTCACAAGAAATCCCCCTGCAGTACAGTATGAATCCACATGCTAGTCATTTAGGGTCATTTTGCGTAAATACCTGAGAAAAGTGAAGAGGGGGTTCATTATTTCCTTGGTCCTTTTAACTTGCTTTTACCCTCTGTGATGTGTGTGTGTTTGATGGGAAGGGGTGGGGGGTGGGCTTGCTGCTATTGGGTTGGGGTTCTGGGGGATTTTACTCTCTGTAAAGCACCTTGAGTTGCTATTTTTATGTATGAAAGGTGCTATATAAATAAAGTTTGATTTGATTTGATTAAGTACTTATCTACGCATCAGGACAAGACAGAAACTTTCCATGTAAACAGAATTGTTCATTATTAACGCAGACCCTAGCTTAAAATGTCCGGCTCAGTGTTTTCCCTTGTTTTTGATCAGTGATCATCTGGTCATCCGGAAAGAGATTATCTGACCCAAAATTCAAGAGACAAGAGTCCAGTTTAAACCAGGTGGGTGAGAGTCTTTATGGATTCATGAAGACAAATGACACAGTCCAGGACCGCACAGTGAGTGGAGGAGTTACCACCACACACTGCTGAGCAGGCTGGGCCTTCAGTCAACTTTACACCAGCGCCTGGTACCAACATCCCGCTGACCTTTCCCTCCCCTCTTCTCTAAATCCCTGAAGGACTGCAGAGTCTCAAACATCAGACCTGATCTGTAAAAAAGACCAGCGAGATGTCTGAGACTGAGAAAAGATTTGCTTTGTGTTTAACATGGCTGCCTTCAATATTTATATGACATTTCCACAGTTAAACAGAAAAATACCTCATATTATTAGGTTTTTAAACGAATATTAAATAAAAACTTGTTTTTTTGTTTTTGATACTCACCTCTGAACAAAAAACCCAATGACAAAGCACACAATAACCAAAACATTTACAATACCCATGTTTGCTATTTTAAAACCCTTAATAATGAGATTAAGCTATTAGCTTAAAACCATCATATCGCTGGGATTTATTAATCTGTCACTGTCAAACTAAAGTATATACATATACATACATACACATATATACATACATACACATATATATATATATATATATATATATATATATATATATATATATATTCTCTGCATGTATGTCAGAACACGAGTGAAGTCTTGAAAACTTGTATTATAGTGCAGGTACTCGTTCTGATGGCGATCAGAAACTGCGATCACTCCTCCTTTAGTTTCTAACATAATAGGCGATATTGTGGACAGCTGTAAGAATCAGGGGTTTCATAGCAGGAGCAGGACCAGCCCAAATAAGCAACTAAACTCCTAAAAAACCCTAACCCCTAACCCTAAAAAAACAAGCCCAGAAACCCACAACTGACCATATTTGCAATAGACCTAACAGAAAAACCAGCTGAAAGTCTCTGAAACAGGCAGATTTAGAAACTGTGCTGCCTTTCTTCGGCGCAGCCGTCTGTATTCCTGTTTGTTTCATCTACAGCTAGTTTACTGCACTCGCCGGGAGCCTCACACGATTGGCTGAGTGCACCACATGGAGTGGCTTACCTCACCTGCAATTGGTCCGCGTGTTTCCTGACCACTACCGTAAAGACTGTAAAAGTTGTGCCAGTTAAAATGAAAGCACCCGTTCAGATTTCAGATTTTAACTCCGGGTCCATGTGGGACAGGTTCTGGGTCCGGATCTGGACCGCGGTCCGCTTGTTAGTAACCCCTGCTTTATGGCCTCTTAATGATTCAAACAACACCCTGACGGACAGACTGAGATGGGATCCGGACGTCCTCGCTGCCAGACCTGAAACATCTTTTCCTCTGACACAGACCGCCATCGTTGTTCTGTGTTTGTTTAGGTCACGCATCCTCTATTCCTCTCACACACAGGTGTAATCTGCCCTGATTAGAAAAGATAAATCATCATTTTTTTAGTCAGTTTGGTCAAATGAGCAGCTTCGTTTTCACCTGAATGTCACAGAAAATCCAGCTGAGACCAATTCTG
This sequence comes from Melanotaenia boesemani, assembly GCF_017639745.1. Taxonomy (NCBI): domain Eukaryota; kingdom Metazoa; phylum Chordata; class Actinopteri; order Atheriniformes; family Melanotaeniidae; genus Melanotaenia; species Melanotaenia boesemani. The sequence continues at coordinate 27,026,720 of NC_055704.1, forward strand.
ACTACACCAGATATGAGAAGTCCACCATCACAGATCGGTGAGGTACGGGCACATTTCCGGAATGTTTCTGCCGTGTTTTCTGTTTTAAAATGAAATCTGTTAAGAATAAAAACAGAGAGGACAACACTCACAGTCCCTTGATTAATGGCAGATTGTCCATAAAAAAAAGGTTAAAGGTCAAATTCCAGACTGAAACTCCGGGTCAGTCTGCAGTAAGATGTTCATGTTACTTGTATTAGTGAAACCAGCTTCTTTGACAATAATTATTCACTATTTAACGTTTGAATTAATTTAATTTGCTTTCAAATCTGAAAAAGGAATTTTAAAAAATCTGGTATTAAAAATAATTCTACTATGAGACAAAAGTGTCTGAAAATCAAACTTGACTTTTCTAGATTCTAGAAGCAGTTTTAACATCAACCAGATGGACTGAAAAAGGTATGGAGGCTGCCTGAAAACAAGCTGGGGTTACTTGACCATAACACACACACCCACACGTACCTACACACACCCACACACATAGCTACACATACACACACACACCCATAAACATACCTACACACACCCCCACACCCACACACGTACCGACACCCACACACCTACCTATACACACACACACCCACATACACACCCACCCAGGCCTCCACTGCTGCCTCCTCCTAGAATAACCGGCCAGCTGTGGTGCAGATGTCGACTCATTGTGTTACCAGTGGCATCGTTTGTAGTAACTTAGAGCAGCTAATAGCAGCAGGTTTTAGAGCCACTGCTGTATTTGCTGAATGAAAACACCAGTGCATTCATAAATCTGTCTGAAAATGGGCTTCACAACAGGTCACCGGGTCAGAGTCTGATGCTGACATATAACACCATTCTGTGTCCTTTACTATCCAGATAATACCCCCACTGCTGTGGAACCAGCTGTTTCCCAGCCACAGTGTAGCTACATCGGTCTTCTTATACAGACCCAAGTCCCAAAAGGTTGGAACCCTGGAAAAAAAGAAAAGTAGTTCCAGGGTGACGTTCAGCACGGTGTAAAAAGTAGTTCCAGGGTGACGTTCAGCACGGTGTAAAAAGTAGTTCCAGGGTGATGTTCGGCATGGTGTAAAAAGTAGTTCCAGGGTGACGTTCAGCACGGTGTAAAAAGTAGTTCCAGGGTGATGTTCAGCATGGTGAAGCATCTCTTCTTCTAACATGTCTGGAAACGTCTGGGAAGTGAGGAGACCAGTTGCTGGAGTTTTAGGAGAGGAATGTTGTCCCATTCTGGTCTGATGCAGGATTCTAGCTGCTCTACAGTCCTGGACCTTGGTTGCTGGATTTCTGCTTTCATGATGCTCCAGATGTTGTGTACTGGTGAAAGGTTTGGACTGCAGGCAGGCCAGTTCAGCAGCCGGACTCTTCTCCTGTGAAGCCATGCTGCTGTGATGGATGCAGGATGTGGTTCAGCATCGTCTTGCTGAAATCTGCAAGGCCTTCCCTGAAAGAGAAGTTGTCTGGATGGGAGCAGATGTTGCTCTAAAACCTCCATGTACTTTTCAGCATTGATGGAGCTTCACAGATGTGGAAGCTTCCCACGCCATAGGCACTAATGCAGCCCCATCCCATCAGAGATGCAGCTTTTCACCTGTCCACTGATAACAAGCTGGATGCTCCCTCTCCTCTTTAGTCTGCAGGACACGCCGTCAATGCTTTCCACAAACTAGTTCACATCTTCATCCAGGTTTCCACTTTGCCTCAGACCATTTTAAATGAGCTTTGGTCCAGAGAAGACGGAAGAAGCTGGTTCTGGATCCTGTTCACATCTGGCTTCTTCTCTGCATGATGGAGCTTTAACCTGCATTAGTGGGTTTCAGGGTGAACTGTGTTCACAGACGGTGGTTTCTGGAAGTCTTCCTGAGTCCATGTAGTGGTTTTCAGTAGAGAATCATGTCTGCTTTCAATGCAGTGCTGCCTGAGGACCCAAGATCACCAGCATCCAGTTTGACCTTCTGCCTTGTCCCAAGCACACAGTGATTCCTCCTTATTCTTTCAGTGTTTTCATGATATTGCACACTGTAGATGGTGGGATCCTCAAAGTCTTTACAATTTCCACAATTCCACAGTTCCACAATGTTTAGACCCAGTTTGTCTCAGGTTGGTGAAGCTCTGTCCATCTTTCTATCTGAGAGACTCTGCCTCTCTGAAATGCTCCTTTTATACCCAGTCATGTTACTGACCTGTTGCCAGGTAACCTGGTTAGTTGTCCAATGCTCCTCCAGGTGTTTCTGGTTTGTACCAGGTACTTTTCCAGCCTTTTGTTGCTCCTGTTCCAGCTTTTTCCATCAGATATGTTGCTGCATCAGATTCACTATCAGCACCACAGAGTTAAGGTAACTTGTAGCCAATATCTAAACTCATTCATTATAATAAGCACTCATTTGTAAGTCACTTTGGATAAAAACATCTGCTGAATAAATGTGTCTGCACTACTGCAAACACACACGGCACTGTTAAACAGCTGATCCTGTCCACAGGATATTGTATGAAAACTAAAACAATATAAAGATATACACATACACATATATAAGTATAAATATACTTTGCAGAACCAGAGACAAAGCTATGAAGGTCATATAAAAGTGTGGACCATCTACTTTTGCCTTTTTACATTTGAGTAATAAATGTAAAAAAAAGAACATACCGCAGAGACAGGAAGGCCTTAAAATAAAAGTTATTCTGATTATTGAAAATTAGAAGAAAACAAAGAGGCCCAGAATTTCTCCCAGAGAAGACGTTTCTATCAGAATCTGTATTCACTCTCATATCTACGCTCCCTGTCCACTTTATCAGGTCCACCTGTTCAACACAAATCAGCCAATCACATGGCAGCAGCTCAATGCATGCAGTCATGTAGACATGGTGAAGTTCAAATTGATTAATCGTTCAGCTGCTTTCTAGAACATGACTGGACTCCAACGGCCTCCATAGCCACCAGATCTCAGTGCAGTAGAGCAGCTTTGGGATGTGGTGGAACAAGAGATTCTTATCATGGACGAGCAGTTGGGATGTCACGATTACATACGTTCTTGGTACAATTACTGCCAAAGAAATAATCACGAGATACAACTATCCAGACTGTAGGGTCTTCCCGAATCACAACTCTAAACTTTTAAACTCGATACGTATACTAAGGATGGTACTTCATACTCTGTACCATTTTCAATGTAGAGGAGAAAAAACTTCTTTTTAAAAAAATCAAAGTAAGAAAACCACAAAACACAACTCAATCAAAAAAATCTATTATTTGTTTTATTATTTTATTCACCTCATTTAAATGATGGCACACTTCTCCTCCACCAGATGTGCAAAGACATGTGCACGTAGGTGAGCACGCTCCTACAGCTGTGTGTGGCGTACATAACAGATAACCAGCTTCACTAACTTACCCTCCATCCCACCGATAATTTGTGAAAAATCTGGATTTTATTTTTTTCCTCTTCTATATGCACCGCAGACGCTGTCCTTGGGCTTCAACAGGTAGCAGTGGACTCAGCCTTCCCTCTGCACCAGAACGGCGCTTGTCTGGAAACTCGGACATACAGTGGAGAGAGCCGCCACTCACGCCTGGAATCCAGCTGTGCATGTAACCGCAGTGAGAAACGCTGCGTTCTCCGAGATGCAGAACACAACTTCAGCCCACAAGCTCTTGTTAAGAGACAACCAACATCAGGGGTTTTATTTCCACAGTGGATCTTGCTTAGCCCTAATATGTGACAGTAAGCCAGGGCGGGCTCATTCTGAGTCTGGTCATGGAGCAGAGCTGGAACTGGGCGAGGACTGAGCCACTTGCGAGTGCTTTAGATAGTGGAAGGGTCTCCAGAAGCACCTGCTGCTTACTGAAGGGTGCCTCATGGCTGTCTTCAGACGTCTTCAACAACCCCAGGAAAGAGTTGTCACTAACCCCTCTTTAGAAAGAGTTGCTAGAGAGGTCTGAAAACTCGCTAAGTATAGCGACAAAATCGTTAAGTTGGCAGCACTCAGTGGGTCCACCAGGTAGCTGCCTGCTGCAGTGCCTGTTCAAAATGGGAGGAGGGCTGGTCCTTTCCATTAGCTACAAGATTATTTTGCATTAATTTCCCAACACTTTGAATGTGTAAAATCACGAAGACCCCTCATAGGTCTTTATCCCAGTATGGGAAGCTAATTTTGGGCATGTGGATGATCAGACATGATCTTTCACATAAAGTGACAATATTTAGAAATTTATACAATTAACTAATTGTGGCATTTAATACAGCAGTTAATTGCAAAATTCAGTAATTGTGAAATCCCTGATGTGCAGCCAACAAACCTGCAACAACTGTGTGATGCTATCACCTCAATATGGAGCAAAAAAGAAAAAGGGGGTCCAACCCAGCACTCTAAGATGGACCTGATTAAGTGGACAGTGAGTGTATGGGCTCGGAAGGACCTAACCCCCAACACTTCAAAAGGGACATGTAAGCATAAACAAAAACATGTGCCAATAACAAAGTAAAATATTATTCAGTGTGGCTTCTAATTTGGTGAATTAGTCCATGTTTGAACTCAAGAAAGCCGGGAGAGCCAAATATTCTAACTAAAGAAGTTTAAGACTGCAGGGACATGGGCTGTTTACCTGAATTTAACACCAATAAAACTGTATCACGTCATTATTTAACAAGTTCCTAACTAGACTGATCATCGTGAGATTTCCCTGTCCAATCATCATGTGGTCTGAGGTTACGAGCCGATTTGTCCCAATAATCCGCTCTGAAACAGGTCGTAGCCCACAAATGGGAATATTGAACATGTTCAATATTTCAGAGCTGATTTCTGAGGAACGCCGACAACTCGTGCATTCTGACTGCGTGAATGGTGACGTGGTAAGGAATGTAGCCAATCAGAGAGCGAGCTGGCTGGGGAACAAGGAAGTAAATAAAGTCTGTGTTCACGCCATCTCCAGTCTGGTATTTTTTTTTCAATTCCGGCTTTTTCTGTTAACAATAGTCCCAAAACCACCATCATTCTCTCTTCTTGAATGTCCTCTTCCATGCTAGATGTTGTGTTTTCCGGTTGTTGCTATGGTTCTTCTTCTACGTTTTTGCCGGTTGTTGCTTTACAACGTTTTGACGTTTGTCTGGCTCGGAGGACTAGATTGTAGATGAGCTGCGGGACAGCATCGTCACGTGTGTGTTGTTTTGTGATTACATTATCGATGCCACCACACACAGTACGATTTTTTATCTTCACATGTGAGGTCTAGACCAGATAAAAATCTCATAAGATTAAAAAAAAACCCTTATGTGTACCAGGCCTAAGTGAAACTACAGTTATACTTGGAAAGGCAGCGTAAAAGTCTTGAAATGCTCCCATGGCAGTCGCTTCCATGTTAAAGCAAATCTCCTGTCATACACTCTCCTTTTGTTTACCCTCCCCCATGAGAGACGGTCGTCTGTACTTGTAGCCCGGGCTGCTGTGGGTTGCTTGACAGAAACAGCAGTTCAAACTTTAAACTGGAGCTTTATTTCTCTCTGCAGCCACATTGAAATATTGCACAAGCAACTCTTTGTTTTTCAGAGACTCACATGGGTAGCACCGTAGTTATTGCAGTATTTCCATGTGGCCTCAACAACGTTAGAGGCAGTAATCACACTGAAGGGGAAGAGGAAAAAAAAAAAAGAAAACAAAGAAGGGAGCTTGAGGAAATGAGCAACAGATCTTAGCATACCGAAGAAAATCCATTTCTTTGCTTTTCTTACAGATCTGTCCTCAGAAAAAAAAACCTAAATATTCATGTCACAATCTTAAATCCGTTTTAAAGAGAAACTGAGGAGATGAATTAACACTGCAGATGAATGACAGTGTCCACCATGAATGAGCTGAAAGAATAAACAAGCCTGGAACAGAGGCATCCCACACTCAGGAAGACCTTCGCCTAGTCCCATCAGGAAGCGTTTCCTGGAACACTGGAGAAATGTCTTCCTACTTAAAAACAACCATTTTCCTGCAATCCCAGCTCTAACAGCTCCACAGCTGTCCTGATAGATCCGTCACACCAAGACACTGCAGCATCAACTCTCCTCGGTTCAGATAGGAATCTGCACGGCTCATTTACGAAACGAACCTTTAGTTCATTTCAAACAAATGTTTCTGATTAAGTTAATATCGTAATTCAATTTCAGAGGCACGTAAACACCCAGATATATCATACAGCCTGAAAATGACAGCTACCTCATTTCAAAATGCACTACAGCAAGATCACTGTACCAGGAATGAAAGGAATGTCAGTGTCTGGAAAAACTGGTGTCTGAGACAGAAAAGCCCATCAGTTATTTGGGCTCGTGGTTTTATATAAGATAAAGTCTGGAAAGGAGCAAAGTGGGAGCCAAGAACTGCAAAGTTTACTTTGTTCAATGAGATACTATCCGCGGCTGTGTGTTGAGAGTACAAACATGGTTACTGACAGAGATGGAAATAAAATCCGTTATTATGCTAAAAGTTTTCCTGGGGGCATCAGAGGATGGCAGACAGCCGCCAGGCAGTGTCTCAGGTGGGACGTTTATCTGAACAGATGCAGACTACAGACCTTTATCCAAACAAATGCTCTACAAGTCCAAGTTGCAGACTGAAAGAAAAATTAATGCTGTGTTTCTCTTCTACTCTAAATGATGGACAGAGGAGTCATTCATGACTTGGTGCCCATATTTAGAAACCCATGACGCTTCCATAAATTGATTTAAAGGCAATAAAGTTAAGGTGAAACATTTTATTTTTGGATTTTTAGCAAAGGCCTCGAAGCAAAGGTTTGGGCATCCTATAAGATGAGATACTTTGGAAGAACCTGGTTTCTTTAGCAGCTAAGGGTGTTTTTGGGGAGGGATATTCACTCAGTTTTCTACATTAGTCTTTTGAGTTTTGTCCTTAGAGTTTTAATGGATTCTGTCTGATGGAGGATTGTGAGGGAACCTCTACAAGTTAGCCTTTGCAAACCCATGTTCCTTTAATTCAAATTTGTACTGTTTTAAAACAGTCCTTTATTATCAGAAAAACAATGATTATCCTGTTTTGTGGCCACTAATCATCTAAATATTCAGAGTGCTGGGCAGCTGCTCGTTGTTGAAACTATTTCTGAGGAGTAACAGTATCACTTGACCTTTCCTAATGACTGAACAGGTCGTCAGCCTTAATAAGTTAATGAATAAATTAATGAGTTAATGAGACCTTGAGAAAAACTCTGCATATTGACACTTTATTTTATTCATACCAACCTTGCCCAAAAAATACGATAGTCGTGCGTTAAACAGTGAAAGTAATGGTTTGTCTTTAACTTCATGCATTTTAGAGGTCATTTAATCTTCTAGCTTAAGTATTTCTAGTTACATAAATCTCTTCAATACCAAAGCTGCCATAATTTAACATATCCCAGTTTAACACATAGGTCTAACAAAGGAATTCAGATCTTAAGACAAGTTTACATCAAGTATTGTATTTGGACCGAATTTGTTGTATCCAACACTTCTACTACAGTAGCTAAGATTGCTTCTTTTTTTTTTTTTTACAGAAAACAAAGCAGATATGTAAATCAATAAAATATCAGTGAACCACAACATACTAGCTTCCTTTCCGATTCCTCGCAAATGCGTCACTAATAAGAAACAGTTAAAATACATTATTTCAAGTTAAAAAAGCAAGCCTTAAGGATGAGGAGGGAAACCTTTTGTCAGTGCGTTTGATAATATAAATATATTAAGCTACAACTGGCACAACTACAACACAAACAAATGAGCTTCTGAGATGTGAGTTGAAGACATTAAAGGTTATGCTAGTTCTCCAACGAAGCGAGGACCAGCAGACCATTACCTAAAAACTAAAAATCACTTTTTTAAAACTTCATTTAACTTACTGTTTTCGATGGAGAGATGTTAAGAACTGGATCGTACAGTATCCTGAACAGTCCTTCCAAACACTGAGGACTTTTCACCGGAGTTTCATCGTTCGCGTTGCGCTCTCATTCAATCTGAAAGGAATTTCATCTCTGGCTTCACTCAAACCGACAGCCGTCAAGGTAGTCATGCGCAGTACACACAGGAAGTTGACCCTTCACAATGTAGTGGAGAGGGAGAAGGCGCTTCCTTTTCATTTCCGGTATAATTGCAACGTTTTTCCCACATAAATAAATAAATAAATAAATACATAAAATAAAATAAATAAAAATAAATGTACTGATAATTATCGTTGCATACGATTTACCAAATTTAAAAAATTGCCTCAAGGAATAGTTTTAATATACGATATATATATATATATAAACATTCACTACATTCTCTCTTAAACCATTTACTTAAGCCAATAAAACCACTTAAACTAAATAAGGGAAAAAAAAAAAAAAAAAAAAACCTACTACTGCCCCGACCTCCCCTCTCTCCTCTGGCCACTTGGTTCGTGCCATCCAAGCCAATTAAGCACACCAGGCCCTGGTTAACAACATTCATGGGCGTGTCCATGTGTCATGCCTGTGTCTCCTCCACCTGCGCTCATCTTCTCCTGTCTACTGATCCCTGGTTCGGACTACAATACCCATGATTCATCTGCCTCTGCAATCTTGGATGCCATCTGTGATCAGTCTCATGAACAACACCTGTCCACACTACTATTTATACCATCAGTTCACCCTAGTCTTTGTGTAGTCTTGTTTCCATGCTCCTGTTCTCATTCTGCTGACCACACTGGATTAAATCTTCTCAAACTGCTGCCTGCCTTTGTGTCTGCCTTTACCCTGGTCAGAGTTTACACTATGACAGTGCTGATCTCCAAACCACCTCAGAGAGCAAGAGAGATTAGAGACAAACCAACACATATACTGAAAATTAACCAAATTAATGTATTAACCAACCAAATAGGATTCATCTTTAGTGGATCAATACATTAACAAAAACCAAAGAAACACAAATAAATGGCATCAAGGTGCATGTTGTGTGTGTGTGTGTGTGTGTGTGTGTGTGTGTGTGTGTGTGTGTGTGTGTGTGTGTGTGTGTGTGTGTGTGTGTGTGTGTGTGACCACATACTGAGCACCTGCTTAGTGAGGGGGTGTGTGCAGCTCCCTCACAACTTTATTATTTACAAAAAGTATTTTACTTTGGAAACTTTAAACAAGGCGACTGAACATTTTTCCTATAGTTGGACAGATAAAACAAATCGGCCTCACCAGGGGCGTTGCTAGGCATAAAGCTCTACAGGGGCACAGGCCCTCTACCACATATCCCCCATATACCGGCCCTCGAGGACCAGAGTTTAACACCCTTGCCATACACACTCTCTCACTCACACACACACACACACACACACACACACACACACACACACATACACAGACACAGACACTGCCACATTCCTACCAAAAATACTAATTGAGATACTTGAGATGTGTGTAAGAACATATTTATTTTAACGAACATGAAGACTGTCAACATGGCAGCAAGAGCACGAATGCCATAACAAATGATGGCAGGTCAGAACTCTCTTCATACACATTCCACAGTAATATTTATTACCTGGTTTTCAGGGTGACACTCATTCTGAGCAGTTTGTTTCATTTTTGAGCATTAAAGCGTACTGCCTATTTTTCAGTTCCACAAAGTGGTTGATCATTGACTGTGAAAGTGAAAGTCAGGAAGAGTTGTGTCTTTTTTGGATGGTCATCTGCTTCAGTTCAGCTTTGGTTTGAAGTGACTGGGTCACTTGATTTAGAAGCTATTGGACTTTTTTTTCTCTCTTAAGAAATGATTAAAATCTCAAATAAAATCTGAAGCAATTCAAAAGATGTGGCACCCTGTATGAAAACCAAAACATCTGTGTTGTTTCTCTCTGTTTATGCCAGAATTCCGCTTTTCTTTATTATGAAAATATTGTTTTATGTCCTTTATGAGAATTTCCGTTTCACGGAAAGCCTGTCATTTGTTGATGGTCCCCAAACGAGACGCTGGTCGCTCCAGTGTAAATATCTGTTAAAAATCCAACCTTAACCTGATTCACCGCGGTCTTACCGCTCTGTTTCTCATCTCTCCTCGCTGCTTCCCTGTCTCCGCTTCGGGTGGAGAATTTCCTGATGTCCATCTACAGAGGTCACGTGATAACATGTTTCAGTTAGTATGAAGTCATTTGGTTTTATTTATAAAAATAATATAAAATTGATTGTTTTTGTGATGTTACGAGACCTCAGCTGCAGAGACATAATCCCCCACCTGGATCCACCTGAGCTGGATCGTCTGTCTGAGTTAACGCTCTGGCTGCACGTTTGAGGTGATATATTGATCTGCTCCCGTCTAAATTAATATATGATAAATATTTATTATCGAAAATTAATCGTAGCATTTATACTGGGACACAACTCATTTATACTGGGACTTGGCTCATTTATACTGGGACACAACTCATTTATACTGGAACACAACTATTTATATTGGGACACAACTCATTTATACTGGGACACAACTCATTTATACTGGGACACAGCTCATTTATACTGGGACATGTCTCATTCATACTGGGACACAGCTCATTTATACTGGGACAAGGCTCATTTATACTGGGACACAGCTCATTTAAACTGGGACACAGCTCATTCATACTGGGACACAGCTCATTTATACTGGGACACAGCTCATTTCTACTGGGACACAACTCATTTAAACTGGGACATGTCTCATTCATACTGGGACACAGCTCATTTGTACTGGGACACAACTCATTTATACTGGGACACAGCTCATTTATACTGGGAAACAGCTCATTTAAACTGGGACACAGCTCATTTATAAAGGGATGTGGCTCATTTATACTGGGACACAGCTCATTTCTACTGGAACACAACTCATTTATAATGGGACATGTCTCATTCATACTGGGACACAGCTCATTTGTACTGAGACACAACTCATTTATATTGGGACACAGCTCATTTATACTGGGAAACAGCTCATTTAAACTGGGACACAGCTCATTTATACTGGGACGTGGCTCATTTATACTGGGACACAGCTCATTTCTACTGGGACACAACTCATTTATACTGGGACATGTCTCATTCATACTGGGACACAGCTCATTTATACTGGGACACAACTCATTTATACTGGGAAACAGCTCATTTAAACTGGGACACAGCTCATTTATACTGGGACACAGCTCATTTATATTGGGACACAGCTCATTTCTACTGGGACACAACTCATTTATACTGGGACATGTCTCATTCATACTGGCACACACCTCATTTCTACTGGGACACAGCTCATTTATACTGGGACGTGGCTAATTTATACTGGAACACAGCTCATTTATACTGGGACATGTCTCATTCATACTGGGACACAGCTCATTTCTACTGGAACACAACTCATTTATACTGGGACATGTCTCATTCATACTGGGACACAGCTCATTTGTACTGAGACACAACTCATTTATATTGGGACACAGCTCATTTATACTGGGAAACAGCTCATTTAAACTGGGACACAGCTCATTTATACTGGGACGTGGCTCATTTATACTGGGACACAGCTCATTTCTACTGGGACACAACTCATTTATACTGGGACATGTCTCATTCATACTGGGACACAGCTCATTTATACTGGGACACAACTCATTTATACTGGGAAACAGCTCATTTAAACTGGGACACAGCTCATTTATACTGGGACACAGCTCATTTATATTGGGACACAGCTCATTTCTACTGGGACACAACTCATTTATACTGGGACATGTCTCATTCATACTGGCACACACCTCATTTCTACTGGGACACAGCTCATTTATACTGGGACGTGGCTAATTTATACTGGAACACAGCTCATTTATACTGGGACATGTCTCATTCATACTGGGACACAGCTCATTTCTACTGGGACGCAGCTCATTTATACTGGGACGTGGCTCATTTATACTGGGACACAACTCATTTATACAGGGATGTGGCTCATTCATACTGGGATACAACTCATTTATACAGGGACACAGCTCATTTATACTGGGAAACAATTCATTTATACTGGGACACAACTCATTTATACTGGGACACAGCTCATTTATACTGGGACACAACTAATTTATACAGGGACGTGGCTCATTTATACTGGGACACAGCTCATTTCTACTGGGACACAACTCATTTATAGTGGAACACAGCTCATTTAAACTTGAACTTAGCTCATTTATAGTGGAACACAGCTAATTAATACTTGAACACAGCTCATTTATACTGGGACACATGCCCCAGTAAATGGGGTCTGGTGCTGCATCATGGCCTCACTCTGTTCCACTGACCTATGCATCCAAAAAAACAGTTGGTGGAAACGCACAGGAGAACTGAAACTAACTGTGATTTTTCCCACTACTACTTGGACAGAAAGTGCCCATTAACGAGTCAGCCTGGAAACTCCTTGCTGACTTGAAGGACATTGTAGAAGTAGTTGTTTCTCAAGTTCAGACCCAGGAATCAGTTGCATATTTGAACATGAAGATCTCTGAGCACAGAGTTAGATTTAAAGGTGATAGCTACAAATTTTTCATCAAAACAATAAATTTTTCAAAAATAATACATCGTAAGAACGTTCAGAGTGTGCATATTCATTTGACCAAAAAAATGTATTATAGCATATAAATAATTGTTTTTTAAATTTTGACAGGTCCAAAATATATAAATATTCACATTTGGTTGCAATGCCAATGTCTACACTAAAGGATTCTAAGCCAATAACATTAGTAGGATGCTTTCACGTGAGGCGGAGCTCCAGATTTGCCAGATCGATAGCACTGTCTAGAAATGGCATCTACCTGTTACATTTCTCAAATTAAAGCGGACTAAAAATGAAGCAGGACGAGGGTGAACATCGGTCAAGCATTGAGCGTTGGTGCCGACTGAAGGAAGAAAAGGGGCTTAAAAGTCACGCAGAGGTTGCAACTTTTGTTCTCGACAGGTAATACGTTTTGCTATTGCTAATGCTAATGAATGATCAGCCTTACTGTAACATTCTAATGCTCATTAACGATCCGCCAGGACTGTAAACTGGCACAGGCGTGTTGCAGCGGGTTTGTCCATGTTCGTTTGTGGTGAGTTTTTTTCTTCTTGCAGTTGTTTTCATTTCAGGCTGCTGCTTAGTAAATACGGTTAGCTTTAGCTCATCCTTTTTTTTCAGCAGAAATAAGTACAAATAAGTAACACAAAACAATCTTAGAAAGTAGTTTTTACATGAGAAAAATGTTATTCATAGATGTATACTCTCTATATTTTGCTCTCAGTGTAGTGATGGGATTTATTACCATTATTTGGATAAAAGCATCTGCTAAATGACTAGAATATTTGCTCCAGAATCCTCAGCAAAACAGCTGTTTTATTTATTTATATATATATTTTTTTCATTTTGTCTATTTATTGTTAGGCTGGTAACTAGGGGTGGGGGAAATATAAACACAGTGCATCTAGACAGGTGTTGTGCCATAAACTGATTGACTGTCAGAAACTGATTAGCACGCAGCTTGTTAATGCTGTTTGGCTCAGCTTTTCTTTCTGGTCTACCGCTGTTCCTCTCGGTATAAACTGACTTAACATGGATTAATTACAGCTGCAGAGGTGCTGTAATCAGAAACGATATATAGCTAATCAGGAGGTTTGTAAAAATGCCCAGTGTGCCGCATAGGTTTTTATGCTGATGTTTAAACAACAACAGTCTTAAAACGGAAGCTGTTGGAGGTAAAAATGTAGCATAGTCACGGGAAAGTTCTGCAGAGTTTATCTTAAACCATTAACCACATGTTAACTTTCCGTTTGCACCCGTTCTCATCAATCCTGTGAACTGTTCATCAACTCTGCTTTCTTATTTAAGAAGTTACTTCATTGCATAACCACAGCCTCTTCTTGTGGCCACCTTTTCCAAAACTTTGCTGTCATAGAAATGATTCTGATGAAGCTTTTACATCAACACCTTGGAAGAGAAGGAAATGCACCTTGAAACCTGCACCAGCCCTGTCTGCTGTCCTAGGTGCACTTTCACCAGACCGGTGAGTTTATCAGAGTGAAATCTACTTTAGTAACTATTCTACTTATAATTAGTAGAGATTCCAATGTGAAGGTTGTTTATGGATTAACATTTTCATTGTCTGCAGGGAGCATTGTCAGCTAGGCATTAGCGATGAAGAGGATGACTAACAGCTACTGAGGGAACTGGTCTACAGGAGAGGTATAATGATGTTTTTCCCACCCTCTCTGTTAGTTGCTCTGACATCGTCATCACATGTGACTATATTGTGACTATCGTAGGTGTAATTTCAAAAAGAGCCACACGTCATTAGAAAGCAGAGACCAAGACAAATGCATAGATATTAGCCACATAAATGTAGCTAAAATACAGGTACATGTATTATACCCGTTTTAGAGTAGAGACCGCATCCCAACATTCAACACAAAGTTATGCCCTTGTAGAAAATGCAAAATAATATTACTACATTGTTTTGAATTACTCATTCCACTATCTGATTTGTCACCATTCTCTTTATCCTGCAGGATCTGAGCGTCTAAGAACAGAATGTGAAGATGAACATAGAGATCACTGAGGAACAGTGTGTGAATTGCGTAAAATGGTTAAACTATCCTTTTAAGTTCAATTTACAGCTGATATTAATTTAATTCTTGTGATGAAAAATTAATTACAAAGTGTGTGATGAACAGTATTGACTTGGAAGATTCAGAGGTTAGGTCAGAGGCTGACTCCACAGAGAGTGACAGCTCAGCCGATGAGGACTACGTTCCTGGCCTCTGTATATGGGATGTGATCTGGGACTGCTTAGTGTTCCATATTTAACTGGTAGAACTTGCTTCTAGTTTCTCACTCTTATAGCGCCCCTTGGCTAACCTCTCTGTATGTCCTTTGCTTGTGTTATTCATTCTTTGTGTCTCATTAGTGCTTCTTTGTATGTACTTCCATGATTCCCTTTAGTGCCGTAAATGTGACATTTTCTATCTGCACTAACGGCCTGGTGGAGTGCTGAAAAAGTGCCCATGCATTTAAGTGTTGCCAGTCATCAGCGTGGATGAGATAGTTCATGATGTCCCAGACCACGCTGAGCTACCACCACCACACTAATGGCTCAGAGGGAGGAAGATCTAATTTGGAAGCATGCCTTCATTGTGTATGAGGACAGTCTGCAACAGCTGGCTTCATTTCTTGTTCTACCACTCAGCAGATGTCCATAGGTATTTATTGAAAATAATATTGTGAATCTAGTTATTGATGTCGTCTTTGTACCATTCTTTTTGTACATGTCAGTTACGGTCTGCAGCAAAACCAATGAACCATAGAGAAGTAACATATCTTTGACCATCAGTAAGCGGGATAAAGTGTGACTGCCAGTCACCTTTCAATGTCTCCATCCATGCACGGGGTTCAACAAACATTATGAACTGGGTGAGTTTCTGAAACCGAAGTATTTTTTCAAATATAAATACCAAATCTTTGTAGATTTTATTGTAAACCTTTAAATTACTTCTGCATGCTGGTACGCTTATTTACTGACTAACTAATAGTAATTACTAACATAGTGCTACATTTTTTGGGCTTTATTAACTTATTTTATAATAACTTATGTCTTGTTTGACTATTTTTAGAAATGTGCCACTGGCCATCTAATCTGGAGATGTAACTCCCAGTCAACCCTTAATTTTGGGATGCAAGCAGGAGATTTCCTGACAGCGTGCAACATTTTACTGTTAGGAAACAACTACAGTAAAGCAGCACTTTTGTTCAAGTTCATGAACATCCAGACTGTCAAACTGAGGACCTTTTCTTTCATCCCATACGTATACTGTGTGGACAGTGTCAGGGAGTGCTGGATGGAGCGACAGGAGGTGCTTGACCAGATCAAAAACCAGGATGTTGTGCTTATTGTTTAGAAATATTTTTAGGTATATGTTAATTAAGAAAAGTAAATAAACTGATTCATTTCATACTTTATCAACAGCGGATGGGAGGATGGACAGCCCAGGGCACTGCGCTCAATACTGCACATACACGGTTATGGACGATGAATCAAAGGATGTTGCAAAATTCAATTTGAATTTGTCTATGTGGAAGTACAATAAATTGCAGTTCCCCCCTCATCCACTAGGGGCTCCGATTCAGAGCAAATCCCCATAGACTCCCATGTTCAAAAGACCAACTTCACAGCAGAAATAAACATGTTTAAAGCCTGGTACATAAAAACATTTGAGGATTAACAGGTCAAGTTTACCTTCATGACAACTGTGAGGGGAGTGAATTTTTTATAACTTATCCATTTAGATGTTATTTAATCTTGAAATTCAGCATAATTAGAGGCGTGTCCTTTTGATTGACAAGTATACAATATCCGCGGCAAGAAGGGAGAGTACAGCACAACCATGTTCTCACGTGCTTAGAGTGGCCTCCCTCAGCAGCTCTGCCATAGATTGAGAAATGATGGAGCTCTCCCCGCTGTTTCTAACAGTCTGTGGTACCAACACAACCGTAAAGCCCTTCTCTTTTCTCATGTTCCAGTGTCAGATATGCACAGCGCCCTCTACCATATTAGATGCGTAGCTCGGTCAGACTGGGGCCGAAGAATTAGAAGAAGAGCGGTGCCTGGGATCGCCAATTCAAACTGAATTTTGCAACATGTTTTGCAGGCAGACATGAAAACAAAAAAGCAGTGTCCTTTACATTTTCTTTTTCGTTGTGTCATAAAAAAAACAGTTTTGAAGTTGAAAATAAAATGCCATTTTGATGATCTATTAATTTTATTTATGAGTCAAATAATGCATCTATGACCTTGAAATGAAAAAGCCTTTCTGCTAATGTATTTTAATTTTGAAATTTGACATTTCTAATAGAATTTTGGTACCTATTTGCTGGGGCATGTTTGTAAAATTAAATCTTTAATGTCCTTTTCTTAATCATTTCAATTAGGTTATAAAATGAGCAGTCCTGGAGAAAAAAATGAAAATGCAGTTTGTATTATTTATTTTATTTAGGTCAAAAAATGCAGCAATATTCTGAAAATGAAAAAGCATTTCTGTTAATCCATTTTAAATTGAAATAATGTACAGAATCTCTTCCATAGCTGTATACATGTGCATATGCAGGTATGTAAGTGGGAATCAAAATATAAATATGCTTATGATTTCATATATGTAATGGCTATATATATATATATATATATATATATATGTGGATATGCATATGTGTATGTATGTATGTATACACGTGTTTACATGTGTACATAAGATGTGTACTTGCCTGTATTTTCGTATTTATTTAAAAAAAATGCTTTTTTTTCTTTTTTGAAAACTGACAAAGGATGAATGCAACAACTCTAAGGAAGATTAAATCATCATCATTGTAAAGGGGGATGGAGTAAATAGGTTTTTACTTCATCCTTCTCATTTTCCAACTCCATAGTAGCTGTTGCTTTTTAAAATTTAATATGTAAAATTTTTTGATATTTTCTTTTAAATCTATCAGTCAATCAATCAAACAAACAAAACACACCGTTGCTATGTTTAACACACTGTTGCTAGGGATGCTAGCAGCTCTTTCCAGACGGTGCTAAAACACTTGACTGAACAGCACAGAGCAGCTTAATAATCATCGATTCCAAACAGAAAAATACATGAAAATGTATTAAATGAACAAGCAATGCCTTTGCATAAAAGGGCAACAGTTAATCAGATCTCCCTAACAGCTGCAGCGGAGGTATGAAAGTAGCGGACGTCATTCCGTTTCTGCTCAGGCCAGAGCACACATCCATGAGGCTGGAAAGAAGCTGTAATCCCATCCGATTTCTGGTGTCGTCCTTTAGCACAGTAACCTGGTAAAATGTTCTCTGGACCTGCTTCAGGCTTGCAGTGTCGCTTCAGTCCATATGCTAGCTAGTCTGCTGCAGCAACGTCACAGTAAGCTGTCATGAAATTACAGTGTTTGAATACAATTCATATCAGTCAAATATTTCACTGAATTTTTTTAACTATGCTGTTATAGTTTTATTGATTTATCATATTTTTCTTTTTTGTACCATAAAATGAGAGCGTGTTATGCTGTTTTCACAATATTAAAAACCTGCCACATGTGGGCAAACACAGCTCAAATTTCATCCACCCACCCAATGCATTTTTTTCCCCACCTGGTGTGCCTAAAAGTTGCCCATTTGGGTGGAAAACCACCCAATCTGGCAACACTGGGCTTGTCAGACAGTGTTTTAGTCTTGTTCAGGTAGGCGGGTCCTCGCCTTGCAGGCACAGAAAGCCCCACCCACCAACGCATATGAAGGGATGTAAACTTATATGGTGTAGATTTGCTATTGCTATAGTTACATTCTGGATCCGAATGTTTATAACTTGTGTTTTAATAGAGCGTATATGGCTCAGTGTATCCTTTAGCTAGAACATCCAGCACATGGTGGCAGATAAGCAAGACTGAGACGTAACTACAAGCCATCAGTTAGATATACATAGAGTGACATAAGCAAGAAGTGCATGTGATCAAAAATCATCAGTTATCAGTCAGGTCTGCTGCTTTAGATACACGCCTCATCTCAACATTCACACACATTGAACAGCACATCCTGACCTACTGCGTGAGCAGTGGGCGGCCTGCTCACGTCTATGATAACTGGCCAATGACAGTCGGTTGCGTTTTGTCACGGCTGGGTTCAGCCGTCGGAGGGAGGAAAGCAGGACCCAAATAGCAGACGTGATAACAGAACAGGTTTATTAAACACGAGGGATCTGGGTGGTCTGAGCTGGAGAGGATCCGGGGTTCAGGTTCTCTGGGGGAAGAGGAAAATGGTGAGTGGAGTTCTATGCAACGAAGTCCTGTGATTCCAAGCTGGTGAGCGGCTTACTATATCCAAATGAAACTCCGGATTGAAGGAGGAGGTAGGCTGTCACGGCTGATCCTGAGCTGAAGGATGAAGGGCGGGCAGGCAGGTGGCGAGGTATACAGCTGGCGGTTGGAGGAGGAAGACTGGAGGTCAGATCACTGGAATGCTGGAGTGTATCGATGCTGGAGAAGAGGTGAGGAAGCAAAGGTAAGTATACTAGACAGGAACATTAGAATTACTAGTAGCGGCCTGATTTACCACAAAAAACAGTGAGATAATCTGGCGAGGTCTGGTTGCTCCTGCAGTCCTCATAAAGGGAGGCTTGATGAGGGTTGATGGAACGCAGCTGTGGAGAAAAGAGCAGACCGGACTCCGCCCCAAGCTCACCGAAACCTGCACAGCCCCACCTAAAGCTCAGGTAGAGAAAGACATGCAGCAGAACCGTGACACGTTTCAAGCCATCCCATCGGCGGTCTCCTGGCCTAAGAACATAAAATGTGATCGCATCCAGTGTTTGGGGCTCAGCAGGACAATCAGTCCTTTGAGTTCAGCGCTGCATTGCTTTACCTGTGACCCGAATTAGAACAAATCTTTGCTGAATTAATAAGAGATCCTCTCTTGTCTTTTTGTTTTCGAGCTTCCAATAAAAGAATCGTTTTCCTACTTTCAGACTTCTATTCTTTCACAGAGTTTCTGATGAAGTATTCCTGCAATGGGACTGCTGACAGCTAACAGCACAAACAGCTCAGACTGATACACTTCAGGAGCACTTGGTTCAAATGTAGCTGAGGAGATTCAGGAGGGAAAGTCTTCCACCTCAAAGAGGCTCTGTGGCGTTTCTTGCTTTCCATCTTGCCAGTGAGTTGAGCTGCTGTCTGTCAATCATTTCTGCCTGTGCATCCTGACCCACCCAATCTCCGCCCCCAGATAACCTCCCACCTCCCACCCCAACCCTTGCATTTTCAGCCATTTTTCAATTCAGCAGTGGGTGGAGTTACGCAGAAAGTAGGGGGTGTAGTTACACTTTAATACAGAAGAAAAGGCACCTCCACCACCTCAGTAGTGCTTCTTCAACTCAACGTAACTCTATTTATATAGCCCTTTAAAACAACCACAGCTGAAACAAAGTGCTGTACATAAATGGACAAAGCAACACAAAGTACAAAAATCAACCAGGAAATAAATATCATAAAATATAATAAAATAATTGTTCATTGTTTTAAAACAGTTTTAAAACAATAAGCAATTTTAAAAGAATAAAGAAATTATAAACAAATAAAACCAATAAATAAAACAAACCACAGCACACTAAACAGGAACAGTGTCATACTGGGCTGAAAGCCAAAGAATAAAAATGGGTTTTAAGATGAGTTTTAAAAATAGACAATGAAGAAGCTTGTCTAATGTGGAGAGGGAGCCCATTCCACAGTTTTGGACCAGCGACTGAAAAAGCTCGATCCCCCCTGAGCTTCCGTTTGGACCTCGGTACGTCCAGGAGCAGCAGGTCAGCTGACCTGAGGCACTGAGCAGGAGCGTAGGGGTGGAGTAGCTTCGAGAGGTAAGGAGGTGCCAGACCATTTAAAGGTTTAAAAACAAATAAAAGAATCTTAAAATGAACTCTGTAGTGCACTGGCAGCCAGTGAAGGGAGGCCAGGATGGGGGTTATGTGCTCCCTCTTAAGTACTCCAGCTAGGAGGTCTGCAGCTGCATTTTGCACCAACTGGAGACGTGCGAGGGAGGACTGGCTAACCCCAAAATAAAGAGCATTACAATAATCCAGCCGAGATGTAATGAAGGCATGGATTACTGTTTCAATTAAACCTATTCTACCTTTTCTCCAACAAAATCACTTAAGAAATTGGGTCCAGAGTGGCTATTCCACTTTAGGTTTATTTAATATAAAAGTAATTAACAACATACAATTTAATAAAATAAAAATGTATCTGCTATGCTGAAGCTTAACACTATTTTCTAAACAGCAGCAATGTAACAAATTAACTTTTTGAACTGTACCAGATTAAGTGGTAGTGTGTGTGGCCTCCTTTCCAAGAGAAGCAGATTACACGGAATCATTTTTATCATTTTCTATTAGTTATTTTCTTTCTACCTGTCATAAGAAGTTTACTTTGCCTTGAGTCACATTGTAAACTACGATTGTTATTAAAACATAAAGGGTACATAGTATCTGTTAGTCTGTTGCCTTTATTAAACCCAACCACATGACATGCTCACACAAATAAAAAACCCACTCGGTTTATTACAATAATTTAATGAACTTATTAAATGTCTGTCAAAATATGCTCAGGACTGTCTCTTTGAAAGGAATCAGGATGGGTGCCATGATGGAGGCAAAGTCTTTCCACTGAGAAAAAAAGAACTTAGTTATTGATATACATAACATTTTATTGTAATTTGTGACCTGCGACTCATGCATTTTAAATACTGTTTGAACACGCAGATATTGGCATTAATTTGATTTTTCTTTTTTTGTTTTCTTCCAAATCTGTTTATTGGCTTTTTTGTATTGTACACACATTCAAGAACAGTAAACAATAAATACAAACAAACAAAGAAACGACGGCCCAAGCAAACAATCTATCATTTCAAGACATGAAGATACAAATGCCCTTTTAACAATTGCTGAAATTTCCAGTCCCATATGAGACAGGAAGAGTTTCCAGGTTTTTTCAAAGACCACATCGTTGTGATGTAGTCGACAAGTTAAACCATCAAGGGAAACATAGCTGAGAATAGTCCTGTACCACTGTGTCATAGTGGGAATCCGGTCTGAAGTCAAATTAAGCAGTAAACATGTTCTGGCACAAAAAGTGAGCATTTGATACAGCTTCTAATGGTATTAGGGAAAGAGAAAAGAGGTCCCACCACGAAGAAGG
This sequence comes from Melanotaenia boesemani, assembly GCF_017639745.1. NCBI lineage: Eukaryota > Metazoa > Chordata > Actinopteri > Atheriniformes > Melanotaeniidae > Melanotaenia > Melanotaenia boesemani. The sequence goes on from NC_055704.1 coordinate 27,048,505, forward strand.
TGGCAGGAGTAGTGCACTGTCCTCCAAACTGGCTCTGAGCCTAGGGTTAGGGATTGGGGTCTTTTCTCAATGAGTCCCCCTGAATCAGCAAAATAACCATAACAGTTTGGATAGGGAGCCAAAGGCAATGTACGGGCCACCGCCTGTCACTCTGGGTCTCAACCTCCTATGGAGTCCATCCCATAGAGGAGAGGAAAAAAGGAAAGAAAATGTAGGAGCCAGTGAAGGGAGCAAATGGCGACTGGATTTTGGCTTCCTGTTTTGGAGAGTCTTTGCAGTTGCGGACATTTAGGTCTTTTGCACTATGATTTAAGCTGAAGTTGGGACTACTGGATTTTGGCTTCCTGTTTTGGAGAGTTTTTGCAGTTGCGAACATTTAGGTGTTTTGCACTATAGTTTAAGTTGAACCTGGGTGCAAACCCTGTTTGATGAGTGAGAATTTAGGACACATCATCAGTAGTGGACCCTGGGATCACGGGGTGTTTCGGCCATTATTACTAGACACCCCAAGCCCTTAGGGTTAGGGCAAGGGGTTAGGGTTAGGGCGTACGGGTGGCGCCTGTCCCCATGAGGAGACCGGCGGGGCACGGTCCATCCCGCGGACAGCCCCCCGTCCCGGGTTAGGGTTAGGGTTAGGGGGTTAGGGATGAAAGAAAAATCCCTTCTCCCGAAGGGGAAGGAGTGTGCACGGTCCATCCCCCCAGGGACCCTTTCCCCCAAATGGTTGCGGTTACGGCGTCGGCCGTACCGCACTTCTGTCCAGCCCTCCATGGCTGACAGGATTGTAAATATAAATAAAATAAGTTGTCTTGATTTGTTTTTTTTTTTTTTTTTTTTTTTTTTTTTTTTTTTTTCTAAAAAAATTGAATGAGTTTTAAAATAATAATCGAGCTTAAACAACAAAGGTAGGTGTGCCAAAAAACCAACTAAAATGAAAAAGCGACGACGTTTCGACTTGAATGTGTCTTCCTCAGGTCGAAAATAAAGAAAAAACAAAGAAAAGGCACACAAATAACTATTAAGGCTGGCTACAGGCTAAAGGCTCTGTGATGCAGCAGCAACGTCTGAGTGATGTGCTCACCACGAGAGCTGAGCACAGAATGAGCTCTCTCGCTGCTGCTGCTGCTTTTATCCCCTCTGCTCTAGTTCGTGTTCTCGGTTGTTTTTAACATTATGCTCCCCTAAAATGAATTAACCCCCTACCCACTGGTTTTTAACAATTTTTAACACCATTTTTCAGTTTTTATAGTCCAATTAGCTATTTTAAATGTAAAATTATGAATTTAAAATTAAGAATTTTTAACCCTTTTTATTCCGAATATTTTTTTTAATATATAATTTAGGTATGAAATGAAATGAAGACATTGGGGTAAAACAAATAAAATTATTGGGGTTAATGCCATTAAGGTTTGGATTAGGTCAAAGGTCAAGAGTAGGGCTAAGGGATTTGTGAGGTTAGGGTTAGGGTAAAGGGATTATCGAGGTTAGGGTTAGGGTCAGGGTTAGGGTTAGGGTTAGGGTTAGGGTTAGGGGGTTAGGGGTTAGGGGGTTAGGGTTAGGGTTAGGGTTAGGTTAAGTGGATGACTGCCACCAATGATACCCCCCTTGTGCTGTTCTTTGGAGGCCCACATCTACGGACCGGAAGGACTTGGAGAGTTGGAACCTGAATGATACCCCCCGTTTGTGGGCATGGGCTTTCCGTGTGTGCACTCAGACTTGGTGTGGGAGGTCCGGTTCTGGAGATACACCCCCGATTTTGGGGGGGACCCCGCTTGTATCTGGGGAACGGGAGGTGGTAGAGACACGGGAGAAGGACCGATGCGTTCAGCGCGGTCGCCACATGTAGACGTGTCATGGTGGCGCTTGACCTGACCAGCCCTGGCGGCCCGTCAGCCCTGCAGGTGAGATCCGGTTATGAGGATGCACATGTGCAGCGGGTCACCGGATCTCACCTGGCTGCTCTTCAGGCCTGCAGGTGAGATCCGGTTATGAGGATGCACATGTGCAGCGGATCACCGTATCTCACCTGGCTGCTTTTCAGCCCTGCAGGCGTAATCCGGTTATGAGGATATACTCTAATCATTGATTTAATGTTTTATTTATTTATACCCGACTAGATGAGGATGTCATCCTGGGGTAGAAATAAAGGGGCCCGAGGAGGTTAGGCTTAGGGCAGGAAGCCGTGCTCAGGTGACAAGCTGGGTGAAGAGCAGCAAAAGGGCTCCTGTGAGGTTG